>NC_039478.1:4952804-5252804 GCF_003590095.1 Trichoplusia ni | reverse complement strand
AACCTTATCAATTATGGGATGAACAATATTTACAAATATATTATATTTACCAAAGCATACTCTAAGTCCGGGTGTATTGTGCATCTGCCTGTAGCTGAATGCTTGTGAACACGTTGCGAAGCAACATGTGATCAACAAAATGTACACTACATATGCACTAACGTTTACACATTTTTTGCAACTTTTGTACGATATTTTTACTGAAATTCTACTTACGAATGCCTGTTCTGAGTGTATTGTGCATGTCATTTGAATAATTGTGAAAACATGAATTAAATTTATTAGTGCGGGAGACGTTTTTAAACGAATAAAACAATCTAAGCCAAAAAATTAATACTAAAAACATTTACTAGGTTTTTGATGATCGCAAATGTTATCTTAATTAAAAATATGACATCGATATCGATATTTCACACATCACTATATCCCATTGATACGCCTATGGACGTCATGACGAAAATACAATTTTATTTTTACAAGTCGATATGAGGATAAGAAGTATTAAAACCTTATCTTTTTTATATACTAGATAGTAAAGTATTTATGGCTACTAACAGGAACATAAGATACTTAAAACTAATTCATATTTGTTAGGGACGAGTTGAACATTTCGAAATATTTTTGAAATCAAACGCCTTGCTTAATTCGCTATACTATTAGACTAAGATTATATATTAATAGTTTACCTAGAACTAACAATATCTGAATCGAAATCAGCTTTTAATACTCAGTGATTGTAATCCAGCAATCAAAATAACAATAACAAATTATAATTATAAATATCAACAACCAAAAAATACGTCAATACAAGACAAGAATACAAACAAAAAAACATCTAATACTTAATGGATACATAAAGCACGCCTATTGGTCGCTGAGACCTCCATCGAAGAAGCATTTATTCACGGTGTAAAATTTCAAAACACCGCTGAATGGGCGAGGGATAAAAACAAAATGAAACGATGCAATCTCGATGTTCAGTCGATCAGTGTATGCAAATAGGGACGTACAGAAAACAATGAATGGTTGTGTGGTTCCGGCTGATAATCTTTCGATTTTACATATATAAGTTTGATATAGCAATGTGTGTTTCACCTGTACTGGCTGGTGAGATTTCGTTTTTTTCTTCTACGTATCTTTGTTCCATATTCAAAACGTGAGATGGATTAATTGATAATAAACATTCGATATTCAAATTTTCAGATTAGGAGGCGTATTTATAATTTTAAACAACGAAACGAAAAGGAACGTTACTGGACAAATGCGTTTGTTTTAAATTAAGAATTCAAATCTGAAAAGAAAATTCATGTTTGTGTGGGAAACTTGTTCAAAGGCTAACAACAGTCTGTTTCAGAGATAGTTAAACACGTTATACATACAGTGTGATTAATCTAATTTTATATCAGCACCTCAAGAATTAACTTTCGTATATTTTACACAATAATAGCACTACAAATTACTTGTAAGGGGCCGATATTCAAGTGTACGGCCGTAGTATATGGGGCACATTGTTAATAACAAATAGGCTTCTTATATCAGCTAACGACAAATTTAATAGTTTACATCTGTAGTAACGTTTGTTACGAATATATTGTGTGCGAGTTATCTTCGCGAGACAACAAGCATTTACAACTTTACGTGCCTGTTAAGGGGTAGGGCTAATTTGGAATTCGGAAATTTTATAAGAATATATCGTATCGAATTTTTAACAGATTGTTAATAATGCCATGGACATTATAGATTATAGTTTGCAACTGAAATCGCAAGGTATGTCTTTGAAAATTAAAAATTATGTAATTCAGGACTTCTCATAAAAACTCAAAAAACCACAACCAAACTTACACAACGTAAAATTTTCATGTTTTCTTTAATCTTATTAAGTAGTTCAGTTTTCAATAGTTATAATACTCGTAATTGCCCTAGTTGCACATTTGCAGAAATAAAATTGTATAAGAGTGCTTACAGTATACAAATAACGTAATATATTCTGTATGATATGTTGTTTCGTATTCCTTATACCACCTTATATCACCACATATTAAAATCAGTCAATATTACTTTATACATGGACCAAGTCAATATTATTTAATACAATAATTCTGCACCTTAACATCGTGTTTTACAAGTGGAGCGATAGATGGCGTTCACAAATAGCCGCGCGCCGCTAGCGGGCAAACGCAACGAGCTGTCGACGCGCCCGACGAATGTTCTTATGGACGAAGCTGAATAAGACTGGAAGTAGAAAATTTAATGTTTTTAGAATTTATTATACATATATGTTACAATAAAATTTCTTGTGAGATGACGTCATATACAAAGGTATGATAGAAAACATGCTTATTAAAAACTTGTTTGTAGTGATTGCAGTTGCTGGACTAAGCCGGAGAATTTTGTGTTATTTTAGGAAAAGTGCTTTGTAGCAATTCTATGCCGTTACTTAAAACATGTGCAGTCACTACTGGCAGCTATGCTTTAAATGCTTTATATTTGCTATAATTTTAGAAAGTTGTGATACGCTGGGCTCCACAAACTGAACCATTGAAGTTTTTTTTATCTTCTTCTGATTTATTAACCTAATTCTTTATAGGTATTGAAAGATACTGAAGAGAATAATATTACATAGTAAATAGGTAATACAAATTGTCTCTATTCCAAGAGTAACGCTAAATAATGGTTTTAGCAAATTGTCAAATGTTTTGGGATAGTCAGCAATGCCTATGCTTTACTAATAACACTTTTTAATAAACCTTTTTATATAATTTAATAATAGAATTTCACATGTTCTTATAAACTAATACGAAATAAGTCACTGCCCGCTAATAGACACGAGAGTTCCACGATTTCAATATTTTATGACCAACGAAACAAGGACATGGTAAATAACATAATACTATAGAAGATTAAAATTGGAGAGGCCTATGTCCAGCAGTGGGCTGCGATAGGCTGATGATGATGATGATGATGATGATAGAAGATTATATTTCAAACAATCTGAATGAATTCACAAGAGCTATGTACTGTACATTCAACATGTATTTAATTAATGTTTGAATAGCTTAGTGTAAAAAAAAAGTATAAAAAATTAAAATACACTATTGCATTAGGTTCCCCTATGATAATAATAGTATTTGTGTTAAATAAATAAATTTAAAATCCTTGTATATAATAAATAAAACAAAATATTTCGCTAGCTCCATTATTCGCGAGCATCGTCCAAAGGCTTTGTAATAGCGTTACAATGGCGTAGTTTGTCGAACGTTTGATGCGACCCCTGACTTATGTTGGCCGCGTCTACTTCACAACATGACCTGTCTTGTATATAACCTAGCAGCGACATCTATTTATTTATTACTCTGTATACAAGGTGTTAAGGAAATGAGAAGTAATTTTTTTAGCAAAGGAACAGCTTTTAGGCAGTACTTGGTGAGGTGTTCGGGGTTTGGTGTCACTTTATTAAAAAGTCTAACTTAGTTTTGTTTGATAAAAGTTGTACCGCATGTTGCAAGGGAGAGGAAAATTTCGTCTTCGATAGTTGAACATCTACTTTACACTTCCCGACTTTGGCAGAGATGAAGATGTCTTTTTTGACGCTTTGTAAATATTCGACTCGCGATCCCGCCGCGTCTGCTCATGATTAAGGACTCCGGTTGGGTCCGAAACTAGTCGGGCTACCCCGATAAATACGCGTGAGTAAACCGTTACATCATTTAATAATGAATCAGTCTCAAGATAGTTATTATAAAAAAAACTTTGTAAATAGTGTATATTTTTCTTTTTATATTGATATATGTAGTTTTAAAAATCTAAATATTAGTTTAGTTTAATTTATTGTAAAAATAAAAGTACCTATGCAAGAAAGGGAAATAAATTCACTCTACTTTGTAGAAGCGGTATTTTGGGTAAATGTTGGTTAACCTACTATTGGCGACTGTATTAACCTATGACATATAATCCTATACTATTGAATGCAGGAACGCAAAAGCTATTGATAAACCTCAATAAACAGGTAGATAAGTATTTGAAATGAGGCTTTTCAGTTGGAAATTTGGGTAAAACAGTGTACAAAAAAATACTTTTTATTAGCCTTGCTTTGCTAATACATACGGAAGACAATATTTTTATATAAAAAGCATAAATAAATCTAAAGCTTTTTGTAAAAATACTTCTATTAGTTTGTTTTTATAACTTTTCATCAAACAGTTTGATGGACAGTTCAATCAAAACGATCTCTTAACGAATCAATGAATATTTGACTTTTATAAAGGTCACGGCTAATCAGTAAGATTTTATTGGTTTTTACCTAAATATTGATGGTAAACAGTTTAACATAAGTTTTTTCTACTGGTGGGTACTTACTTCGTTAAACTTTTACGACTGTTAAATTTTTTTTTTAAGTCGTAGCACGTAAATAATTGTTTATTTGCGAATCGAATAGTTAACTTTTTTAGCCATCTTTTAAAATCACGTTATATTTCAAGAAGGCGATTACATATTTATTGCTTACTTAGTTACTATGTTTTTAGTATAGTGAGAATCTAGGCCAAAATATTGGTTTTACTATTTAGACGTAGGCATTCGGAGTTGGGCAGTTCGGAGGTAAACAGTCCTAGAAAGCATACAAAGTTGGTCTTTACTTAAAGTGACATGTTTTTTGCTATTGAATATAAGCCCTTAAACAAAATATGGCATCGTACCGTACTATGATTTGAGCCAGAGAGTTTAACTAATATTTGCGAACTGTATCTGCCATAATTGTATAACCCTTTTAAAAGTTTCAATAACCTTCAAGAAGAAAAATTAACATTCAAATCGGTTCACCTGTTTAGAAGCTACGAAGCAGTACCTAATATGTAGGTACATAGAAGCAGTCAAAATAAAAATTTATTATTTTAATTAAAATTTATGAAAAACTCATGATGTTTAAATGGCTAAACTTATTAAAGTTTAAGTGCTGTTCCTGTGAAAAACTTTCTTTCTTGTAGAAAAAATGCATCCTAATCGGTACGCCCGTATATGTGGTACAGGCACACACATAATCATCTTTAAGCTTTGAGACTTAAAAATCCACCGCCTATATTGATCAAGACAGTCATGACAACATCAATTTTATGCAAATGATTCCATCACGTTTCGAAATGCCGTAAATATTGTAAGAGCAATATACCTCACAATCGTTGGCTATTAGCCGTCCATTGAAACATTTATGATACTGTCATCGCGTTATGTTACATAATGACTACAAATATTGTTGCTAAATCGTCATGATTAAGCACGATTTATTCTGTAAAGAGGTACAAATGAGTACAAAGTTATGGTTTCTTAAACTCTCTATAAAATTATAAGATAAAATGACCCTACGGGAACATACAATCGGGATAAAGCTATCTTATGTGTTAATCCTGGTTATAAACATCCATACAAAATGATACAAACTCTAGAATTTTAGTAGGATATTCCACGACCTATGTTTTTTTGGTGAAAGGGTGAAAAACCCCTTACACAAGACTAAGCTGTCTTTTCGTCTGTCACTAGGCTCCAGCTCATGAACCGAAATCTAGCTATTCCGGTTCATGAGATGGAGCCCTGTTTGACAGTTGACATTTTCAGAGATGACATATTTCTGTTGTCGCTCTTAAGTTTCGTTATGTTAAAAAAAAAATTAGAATTTTTCTTAGGTTTTTCCATCAAGCATATAATTACTCAGACATATTACAAAACCTTTCTCAATGAAATCGCGAAATCTTTTCCGCACGCTTCAGTTAGGCCTACGCGGTGCTATCTCTCTACAAATCAGTTGCAAGGTTTTAGAATGTTCCGTTTGTATGTTTCGTAGGCAACATTCACACATGTTAATGATTGTCGAAGTTTATACGAAGCAGCGTCCGACAGACACGAACCAAAGATGTAAAGGAACGTTCATAGTGAGAACTTTAAAGCTGAAGCGATTTTTATTTTGGTATCAATGTGTGCAATAAAACAGAAGGTGGCCAAGATATAGATGGTCTTGTTCTCAATAAAGATGTTCAAATGTAAATGAATATAAAACGTAGGAAAACTATTCTTTTTGGCATAAAATAGCCTGATAAGTAGATGCAGACTAAAACGAATGTTCTGATGGTATTTTAAGTTTTGCTTGTATGTTATGAAAAAGTACAACTGCGGACTCAAAAAGCTCATACAGCCTTTAAAAAACATTTAGAAGAGATTTCAACTAAGTTAGTAATTTTCATTAAAACTAGCTTGTGCCCGCGACTTCGTCCGCGTGGAATAGTGACTTCCGGCAGAAAAGTATAGATAGCTGTGTCCGCGACTCCGTCAGCGTGTAACTCCTTGTGTATTAAGTTAATGTATTGGTAATATTTATTATTATTATTTATATTGGTAATATTGTTTAGATCACGTTCACATAAGGCTTAACCCTTTATAAGACACAGAACTTAAAAATATTTATAGCTTTTAAACTTTATAATAATGTGTTAAGGTTCAAATTCTGGTGGCAATATAAGTACCACTGCCTTATAAAGGTAAGGTAAAGGTACCTATAAAACGAAAATACTTTAGTGCAAAGCTTCCGGGTAAACTATATTGAAAGTTGACCCGTCCGGCACGTGAACATAAAGACTTTTAGAACTGCTAACACGGGAAAGAGCAACATACAACTGACCATGTGAGAAACAACTGACACTGAGATCTACTCCAGCAACACGAAAAGTCTGCCCTTGAGCCTTGTTAATTGTCATTGCATAACACACCGATACTGGGAATTGTGTCCTTTTAAATTGGAATGGAAAATTATTTGGTATTAAGGGTATTCTGGGAATAAAGACGGTTTCTCCTGCACCGCAACCTGTTAAAATTTGAGCCTCGATTATATTTTGTTGCAACTGGGTTACTTTTAGTCGAGTTCCATTGCAAAGTTGTGGTGGTTTTAAATTTCGGAGCATAATAATCGGTATCCCAATTTTTAAACAAATTTCATGTGAGGGAAGTCCGGGCATATTTAAAGAATTTAAAAATTCTATCGGGTAATTAGTGGCTTCTTGTTCACCGACCATTCTATTTATTGATCTATAAACTTTGCTTTCCCCCTGTATATTCGACAGTATTTTGTTATTGATCTCAGATGCCTGGTCATTGCGAGGAGTTAAAATAGATCTTTCGCATAGCCAAGAATTGTCCCTATTTAATATATTTGTTACGTCACCGTAAACCGACGATATAAGATGTGGTTGAGATTGCACCATACAACATAATTCAGGCGTCAGTATAAGCTTTCCTTGGTGTAGTTGTGGATAGGTACCTTCACCAATCTTTAATAATGTGTCAGAAAATTGACTATCATCCGGGTTATCTCCAGTTCTCACTCGCATATTTATAGTCAAATGCACCGATTGTATATCTCGCCATAAATAAGAGCTTTTCAGGCAATCGATCAGGTCGATCATTTTGTCTTATATCCCTTAAAGTTCTGTCTACCGCTTCTACTCCTTTTCGATGGGCCATCGTACATTCATCCCATATGATTATTAAACTACACTCGCGTAATACCTTAGCTTTGTCGCTATTTCTTGAAATACTACAGGTTGGATTTTCCGTGCGATCTAAATCAATTGGTATTTTAAACATACTGTGAGCAGTTTTACCTCCTGGTAGCAATGTTGCAGCTATCCCTGATGAAGCTACGGCAAGAGCAATTTTACGCTGATTTCGAACATAAGCCAATATTAATTTAGTCAAAAAGGTTTTTCCAGTTCCTCCAGGTGCATCTAAAAACCATATTGTTCCCAAATTATTTTGAACACTATTGCACACGCGGTCATAAACTGAACGTTGTTCTGCAGTCATCATTGGGACACCGTTTTCTAATGTTGTCAGCAGTTCCGTTAAATTGTAACCAATCTCTGCGGAATATTCCCTATTAGTTACCTCTCCGACTGAGGTTGGTGTTGGCAAACCATATTCACAGAGTGATTTACCGCCTACTGCTGTTAAGTCATCCTGAAGAGCTAATAAGCACTAATTTATGGCAAGATCACGGAAATTATCATTAGTTGTGCCTTCATCATTGTTAGGTATATTTCTAAGAAAGTCTTCTGAAAATTTTTCTTTATATTTTTCCCATAATGTTACAGCATCTGACAAATTACAAAATGTGAGTAATGTTACAAATAAATGGCGTAACCGTCGTGGATTATCACTAACACAGGATTCTGCTAAAGCGTCATCCCAATGCTGATCATTTTCAAGCAAATGACGCGCTTGGCAAGCTGCTTGATAAGTGGGATAAACAACATCGTCTACTTTTCTCAAATCTATAAATGAGGTTGGTCCTCGCACGGTATGTAATAATAATCGCAAATAGAAACACTCAGCGTTGTTAGGATGAACGGTGTACACTCTACCAAGAACATGTTCTTTAAAAATACCTGACTCGCCATCTACAGGCCTGCCACGGCGTCTTCGATTAAAGACACCCCGTTGCTTATCGTAGGTATAATACGATGGAACTTCCTCATACAAAAGAGATTTTGCAAAATCATCAGTTTGGCAAAGTCGAAAGAATGCTAATAAACTTGTTTGTCTAGGGTTCTCTAACCGTTCTGTGACATTTTCGGCGTTGAAATATATACGTTGGCCGCCTTCAAGATGAACATCCAGATGAGTCACAGGTGGATATCTTTCGTGAATGTTGAAACTTAAGATCCGCCACACAGCTTCTGAAGAACTTATATATCTGCCTGACTGAAATCTTGTAACTTCATCATGTTCATTTCTCAAAGCAAATGTAGCTTGGTCACTGCCCTTATTAATATACTTACAAATATATTTTATTGACTCTACACTATTACACATTTCAACATTTATGTGAGCTTGAAATGCTCTGGACAACACAGGAGAATACGGAACGACCCACCTATTATCTAAAGTAACTTGTTGTCCAGACACTCGCTTTTCAAGAGTAAAACCATCATTATCTCTTGAACGGCGACGATATAATGGGTATCCATCATGTCCTGTTACAGTGCCATCCACTAAGGCTTTTGGATATCTTTTAGTGCAACGACCGTCTTGCATGCAAGGAGAATTCCCGTTAAACGAACCACATGGACCATGTATCATATGAGTTTTAACAATGTCGTATAACACGGGATCTGCAATCGGACTTGGAATTTCAGCACTGATTAAACTGTCTACATCATTAGGTCGAACCTTATCTTTTAACCAAAGCAGGATATGTGCGTGAGGTAAGCCGCGTTTTTGCCATTCAATACTATACATATAACACAATACTTCTCCAAAAATTTTATCTTTGGTAAGTAGATCTATCATTGATTTTAATTTTAAATGAAAAACTCTTGCTATGATATCATGGCGGTCATGCCTTGACTATCAAAAAGCTCCCGAGTAATTTCATCCCACTTAGGATTGGTAGTTACAGTAATAAATAAGTCGGGACGTCCATATATTCTTACGTAACAAAAAGCATCTTGAGTACGTTCGTGCATGTATCGTGGACCACCAGTAAAAGAAGAGGGCAAAATAACTAAACGACCCATATTCACCGTATCGTTATCTTGCTGCATGGCGTCGCGAAGGTGCACGTATTCTTCAACGCGCAGCTGCCTTTGATTAGATCGTATATAAACTAATCTTTCGGTTTCAATTTTTGCGTACATGTCTACAATAAACTGATTGAATAAGCCACGAAAACGTTGAAAGTATACAAACCTATTCCGTCTTACTTGCAAGTGGTAACAGTAAAATTGAAGGCATGAAATCTTTTTATTATAATTAGGTGCGCCTGTACGCGGATCAGTTTGGTATAAAGCAAAATTATAACCATCTTCCCCTCGACAGTATATCAAAGGATATTGCAAACTGTCGTAAGCCCTGTGGGTTTCATAAATACGTTGCAAACGATTATCTCTGGAACGGATAACGATATCACGCCTATCACATTCCTGGTTGACCAATACCACAGCAACTTCATTCGTGGATGGAGCATTATAACGCCCAGGGTGTTCCTGAGTTGGACGCCTATCGGCATTTATAACAATTTTATAATTGTTATCATCATCTCGAGGAAGAGCTTCTAATGCCGATTTAAAACTGCATACATACGAATTAACCTGATGCAACATGTTCTGAAGTTGTGATATGAGTTCAGTATTTAAATTCGGGAAATATTGATTTCTTATATTCGACTGTTCGTTGTAGTCGGATACAAAATATATTTGAAGAAACTTAGGTTGGTTTTCAGGCAAAAGGGATCCTATCAAATGGTAAACCTGACCTTGTATCTTAAAAGTAGGCATGAAATGACCTTCTGAGATTTGTTGAGCGCCAAAGGATGTCATTTGAAATGCACTATTATAAGTGCGAATATTATCTAAAAACTGTTTAGATTGTATATGTTCCCCTAAAAGTAGTGATTTCAAAGGTTCCGGTGGGTCTTCGAATGAAGGCAAATTTATTTTACCTGTAGAACAACAGAAACCAGCTGACTCCTTACTCCACTTTGAAGCATTACAAAAACGACATACCACGTTCATATCGCCTATTACAGAAGATGATCCATAATCAATTGTGAGGTTATAAGCAAACCCACTTTTATATTTGTCGGACCAAGCCACCGAATTTCTAGATTGATCTTCTATGTGTACATCTAAGTTATTAAGGCTATGTCGAAATCTGTCTGCAGTAAGACGGGCCTCTCGCTGTTCGTCCGTTTCAAGAGACCGAATATTTTCGATTCTTAATCTTTCATTAGACAAACTTACTGATCGTTCTTGTCTCAAAGAATTATAATATTCGCGTACCGACTCTAGTCGTTGTTCATGCTCATGTGCGTCTTCGAGAGATCGAATAACATTATGGTGCACCCTATCATTTGTCAAACGGTCTTCATATTGAGTTAAAGTTTCAGATTCTCGAGATAAAATATGACGTTCGCGGTCAGCTGTGAGACGCAATTCCCTCTCAGTGTAGGTTTCTGACTCGCGAGACAATATATGACGTTCGCGGTCAGCTGTGAGACGCAATTCCCTCTCAGTGTAGGTTTCTGACTCGCGAGACAATATATGACGTTCGCGGTCAGCTGTGAGACGCAATTCCCTCTCAGTGTAGGTTTCTGACTCGCGAGACAATATATGACGTTCGCGGTCAGCTGTGAGACGCAATTCCCTCTCAGTGTAGGTTTCTGACTCGCGAGACAATATATGACGTTCGCGGTCAGCTGTGAGACGCAATTCCCTCTCAGTGTAGGTTTCTGACTCGCGAGACAATATATGACGTTCGCGGTCAGCTGTGAGACGCAATTCCCTCTCAGTGTAGGTTTCTGACTCGCGAGACAATATATGACGTTCGCGGTCAGCTGTGAGACGCAATTCTCTGTCAGTGAAGGTTTCTGACTCGCGAGACAATATATGACGTTCGCGGTCAGCTGTGAGACGCAATTCCCTCTCAGTGTAGGTTTCTGACTCGCGAGACAATGTATGCCGTTCGCGGTCAGCAGTGAGACGCAATTCTCGTTGTGACGCAGTTTCAGCATCTCGGGATAACACATGTTGTTCTCGGTCAATGGTAAGCCTCAGCTCTCGTTGAGAAGAGCTTTGAGACGCCCGTGATGTAGCTCGTCTCGCTCTGTCAGCTGCTAATTGCATCTCTCTCTCTGGAGAGCTTTCATTGGCTCGAGAGGTTGAGGCACTAACTCTCATAGAGTTTAACCGATGTGCTCTTTCCTCTGCCGATTCTTGAGAACGCGCATTTCTCATCCTTTTAGCATCTCTCGAATTTCGAGATAAAGATGGTCGTTTTTTAGGTGGCATTGTGTATTTTTAATCGACGGTAACTGAAGCTACCTTACACTTACAATTATATATAGTTATTATGTAATAATTACGAAAATAAACTATTAATATAATAAAACACTACCAATTACGAAAATAAACTATTAATACAATTAAACACTACCAAAATAACTAATATAATAATAACGAAAATAAACTATTAATATAATTAAACACTACCAATTACGAAAATAAATTATTAATTTAATTAAACACTACCAATTACGAAAATAAACTATTAATTTAATTAAACACTACCAAATTACGAAAATAAACTATTAATACAATTAAACACTACCAAAATAAATAATATAAAAATTACGAAAATAAACTATTAATATAATTAAACACTACCAATTACGAAAATAAACTATTAATACAATTAAACACTACCAAAATAACTAATAGGTGTACCTACTACTAATACTATTAATCTAATACCTATTATATAAACTAACAACAAAACAATTCTAAAAATAAACTATTCAAAGACTAAAAGTCGTGCTGATAAGCACGGTTTGCAAATAACAATTATTGATTGTCAATAAGGTCGAACAGTCTGAACGTCTATTCGCATCAACAGCCAAATATTGTATGACGCTCGAGCGCGGACCCCCCGCCTTTTTATACCTCCCGCCACGACGCGCGTCGAGCGCGGCAACCGATACACAAAAATAATCCTTATAGCATGACTCTGTATTCACGCGCGATTTCTTATTATTTCATGTATAACTTTGGTGTTTCTACACCGATTTACATGATTCTTTTTTTATTGAATAGGTAATAATGTTAACTTTTTTAATTGGGGATGAGTGATAGTGTTGTAAACGTTAGAGTAGACAAATACAATCAGAAATCTCCGAATTGCTAAGCTATCGGGAGTTTCACGTGTTATTGTGAGTCAACCATAAAAGTTAGACATATGCTGTCGAGGAATATTTTTTATATAATTTTAGGGAGAATATTTCCGTCATACATGATTTCTATGTAGCTTTAACCTATAAGCCTGCACACGTGACGGAAGCTTAAAAAATGGAGTAACTTACCCCGTTTTCCCAATATTTCCCTTCACTGCTCTGCTCCTATTGGTCGTAGCGTAATGAAAAGTATACTATAACCTGCCCAAGAGTATGAAGAATAATTGTGCCAAATTTCGTTAAAATCCGTCGAGTAGTTTTTGTTTCTATAACGAATATACAGACAGACAGACAGACAGACAGACAGACAGACAGACAAAAATTTTACTGATTGCATTTTTGGCATCAGTAGCGATCCCTAACCACCCCTTGATAGTTATTTTTTAAATATATTTTATGTACAGAATTGACCTCTCTACAGATTTATTATAAGTATAGATAGATATAGATAACAATTACTCTTTATTGGTGTGTCGTATGAAAACACCTTAAGAATCAGACGCGTGCTATATCAAAAAAAGTTCTAAGAGAAATTTCTTTGGAACAAAGTAAGAGCAAACCGTTCTAATCTCTTCATTAGTTTGTTATCAAAACCTTTACACCATGAACATAGAGTTCAATTTCGTTTGCACGTGAAACATTTCTTTCGACGGATTTTAGTCGATATTAAGTACCTACTTGCTGAATTCTAGAGCGAGAACAGCTTAAGAACTTTCCTTACACAATCGAATTGCAGACTTAGGACGATACAATTAGAGTCTAAAATAGATTGTCGTTAGTGATTGGTTGTAATCTATTTTTTTCATATAAATTATACCGTGAGAAACCAAGCTTGCCCTCAGGCGCATTATGGAATTTGCAAGTGAATGGGACATAGGTATAAAAAAGCAGGTGAGTGTTTCGATTAGCATTAATTCATGTACGACCTTTGACCTCCATTACGAAGGTGTTATAGTAGAAGGAGAGACTGTTATTACCTTTATGATATTTGTAATTGTCGTTGTGAATGAAAGGCGAACTGTTGATGAAATTGCTTAATCACCTCCAGATAAAACATTAGTTAAAACTGTACTCGCCAATGACGCAAGTGAAGATATTTTTGATGTAGAAGTGGAAAATGAGAAAACAGTACAAATGGAAGACTTTAGTGAAAGCGGTACTATTTCAAAGAACGGAGCTAAAACAAAACACTAATTAGAAGTTTCTCTAACAAAAGCTGAGATCGCTGGGTTACCAGTCTACAGCCAAGCATTAACCTGTTCAAAAGCAAAGTTCTAACAGAACTATAAGCACACCGTTTGCATTCAATAGCACATGAGCATAGAAAATTGAAAGACCAAAGGACGGTGTCGAAACAAGTGGAAAAGTGAACAAATTGTTCGGTTTCTTCAGGCGTGTGTTATGGATTTCCATTGAAATCTTAGAACATTAAGTTTAAATGCTTAAGGTCTAGACTGGCGGTTGAGAAAACAATTGAAGGTTGTTAGACTGTAATTTTAATGATTCTTTTGCTGGTAAGTTAGATAAGTGAAAAGTGTGACAAATTAAAGTAGTAAAATGGAAAAAGTTCTCTGATTGAGAACTTCTCAAAAGCAAAACTAAGCGTCATTGAATACTCAATGTTAATGTCGATTTCAAACCAAACTAGTATCCGAAAGTAAATGGAACAGATTCAGTATTAGATAATCACCAGAAATAAAATCTTTTTTCTCTTGTTTTTTTTAAACCAAACATTTCTTCCTTAGTCACTCCAGACTATCTCTGCCGATCGTAACCCTCACAGCGTAGGTGGATCCCATACAACCAATTCCTTACAACCATATCGATTGCCAGCGTATTCCATTAAGTTTTCACTCACACCTTCGTTGAACCCATAAGGACCGCGCAATTATATTCAAAGGCAGTTCGCCTTAACTCACTTGGTCGCGACCCAGTGCCCTTCGAGGCCCTGATTGGAATTTATCGCCCCACAGTCGGTAAGGCGCGGCGTGCATTACACTCCTTTTTTTGCAAACCCAGTCGGGTAATAACGCGTATTAAGTTTGTTATGACGGCATTTGATACGTTTTGTGAACGTAATTGATAATGAGGCTTAGTCGGATTTGCGTTAGTCGTTTTTTTATTTATGGAAGGTTTATGGGATGAAATGATAGTGAAATAAACTGTACATCAATTTGGGATATAAATAGAAAAAATATTAAAAATTTCGTCGTCTATAAATCAGATTTATTTAAGGATGGGAAAAAATAGTTTAGCAAAACCGCAGAATATACTTTACTAGAATGGTAATAAAACTGTTTATTATGATATTTCTTTAAATAAGTGGATAAAGTGATTTTGCGGCATAGTTATGTTTGTTCAACGTCGGTAAAATAAAAAGCATTGCGATGGGAGTATACGGCTCTAATCGCGGAGAAACGTGAAAAAATCCACCCACTTGCGCGTGCGCAGCAACAGGCATTAAAACTGCGGGGACTTATATAGAGTTGTTTGACCGACGATGTAGAATATTACTTGAAATATATTTAATTTTATGTTAGTTATGCCTTTTTTAGTAGCGTACTTCATTTATATTTTAAGTATAATTAGGTCGGTACCTACTTATTATGTAAACTTTTTTGTAGAATTTATAACAAAAAACTAGCTTTACGTCCGCGGCATCGCTCGCGTCGAGGTCGGTTATATCGCGTTTTCAAGAGAAATCTTCAAAAGTCCGGGATAAAACTATTCTGTGTTCTTTCTCAAGGTCAACTCTATCTCTTTACCAAATTTCATTAAAATCAGTTCATTGGTTTAGACCTGAAAGCGTAACAGACAGACAGACAGAGTTACTGTCGCATTTATAATATTAGTAGAGATGTTATACCTACCTTAACAAGACGTACTGAGAAAAGAAGCTCAGCCGTATTAACCACTCTATACAAGATACTATAATGATGCGCCAAATAATATCTAATCGACAATGTGGACCAAGACGTCCGACCAAATTCGCGAAGAATTCAGTTTATTCTTTGTTTTATTTTCACCGCTATCTTTTTCCCACGATAAAGATCCCCCTTGCAATATTGTTTCAGGAGGTATTTGTTGAGTAGGGTACCTATTTAGGTAAGTAATTTTTTTAATGTATTTTGCATACATACTTGAATTCTGTAAAGAATTAAGGAATGACGATTATTTTAAACTAATGATTATTATTATTAAATGATGTAACGGTTTACTCACGCGTATTTATCGGGGTAGCCCGACTAGTTTCGGACCCAACCGGAGTCCTTAATCATGAGCAGACGCGGCGGGATCGCGAGTCGAGTTCGACTCGCGATCCCGCCGCGTCTGCTCAGTAAACCGTTACATCATTTAATAATGAATCAGTCTCACGATAGTTATTATAAAAATAATGATTATTATGTTATGTGCTTTACAATCTCATGCTAATATTGCACGACTTAGAAGGCTATTAATCAAGGTCGTTTTATTGAACACCTAAATTAATGCAAAAGTAGTTTTAATCGACATAGAGTATATTTTAGGGTTCCGCATCCAAAAGTCCAAACGGAATCCTATTACTTAGGCTCCTCAGTCTTTCATCAGGGTGAATCTCATAAACTGTTACAGCTTTACATATTAAATTTTCAGACATTACAGATGACGTATTTCTGTTGCCACTCCAGAAAATAGTTCTAAAATCGAGGTTAAGCAACAGAAGGTTAACCATTTTTTTTAGTTTTTTTTTTGTCTTTTAGTCTTCTGTCCGGCATATGGAATAATACTCCTGAGCATTCAAAGACGTGAGTTTGACTCGTAATTAACCGGATTCTTAAATAAGCACTTGATGCAATACCTCAGTGTAACAAAGTACCAATTACATTGTTGCCTTATTACAAGCTCACTTTACGTATCCGTATCAAATGCAAATTGCAAAACAGGTACATATTAATCGCGGATATAACGATCTATGATTGGCGGAACATTATGATTTCAATAATCCTTAAACGGTGTGGTAAAGGCTGCAGTTGCTGTCACTATAGTATTTTAATATTGGGACTCTTAAAGAAATAAAGTAAAGAGTCCTTTAATAATAATTGAATGAACGGAGATTTGATAAAACCGAACGATGTCGCAGTTTTGAGTGATCAGCGATTTTTCAAGCCGAAATAGTTTTTTCTACACGTTGTATGAATGTTTTAAAGTTGTAATGGTTAACAATTGATAACCCTTTTGGATGCAACGAACATAAAGTAATTACTTTAGCTGTTTTTCGTTGACTGCCCGTTGGAGTAGTTTTTTTTAACTAAAAGGTTTGTTGCTTCACATTTTTATTGATCTACTGCGGTTTTAGTAAAAACAGGGCGGGCTAGTCCTAGGCCGCCACACATACCGGTCATTGCTGGTATGTGCCCAGGACCTTCAATGAAACCAGTGAAAACCACCGAAACACTTAAGCTCGGTGCGTCCCAGGGGGAACGATTAAATATGTCTTGTAACCCGACACAAAATTAATCAGATATTGTAAAAAAGAGGTGTAATTCAAAAATACCTATATATACACATACATTATTAAAGCAATCAATACTATTTCAGCAGCTTCTACATTCTATATACCAGGCCCTAAATAATTAGATTTTCAAATCCTCGGAATGCGGTCCAAAAAGCACAAAACCATTCAGTAAGTACAATCAAATACAATAACATTGTTTATAATAATGCAATAATTGCACGCGTATACGAACACGATCATTTACCGGATAATGACTGCCGATTAGCCTGTTTCTCACAACTGTACCATGGGACCATGAGAAATTCAATCAAACTGACTATTTTAATGGCCTTCCGATTGAGCTTCAATCAATATTTTTCCCACTGCAGTACGCTGTCATTAAGTATTATGATTTGTGTTTCGTTTTTCAATTGTTATTATTGTTGGGCTATTTTGCTGTGGCTTACTGGTGTAGTTTGACCAGTCTGATTTTATTACTGCTATTTGCTAATGTGGTTATAGAAGATCTTTATGTTTATTCAAGTCATTAAGTGAAGTAGGCTCATATTTTTATAGTTTTTAAGAAAAGGCGAGGGCAAAAAGACAAAAAAGCCTATGTACAGCAGCAAATCCCTACCGGCTGAATTTTTACAGGGGCCACCACAGTTTAGCTTGTATAAGTTGTAGGAAAATATGAACAATACTGCCGAATTAAAATAGCTTCAAATTATTTACATAGAGATTTTTTTTTATTATACTGCCACGGTCTCTTCAAGCAATATTTATGCAGTTCCATACCCTGACTGGCAACAATTATAATCACATTTCTGTTAAGATAGAGCTATAACATAACAACAGCGGCAGTCGATTAAACGTCCGATCTTCGTGACTTCTCCGAGTCCATACACCACAACAAAGTCTCTATATCAAATGCAAGCAAAAAAAGGTTAAAACCATCAAAATATGCCTAAAGCCATAACGCTACAAGTTAAAGTCTTGCGTGCGAACACGGGTAGCGTCCACGACACGCAACGTCGAGTGATTTAAACACAACTTTCAAAGACTAATGACGTTTATTAAGGCAATCAATTTATTGAGTGAAGCGATTGAGATATCCTTAGGGGTTGTGGTTGTTTTGCGCGACTGCGGCCAAACGGCGGAGTATGTTACTGGGGTAATTCTGCAATGTAGAGTCGATGCGTCAATCTATGGAAAATATATGTTAATGTTATTTATAACTTAGCTTTGAGAGGAATGAAGAAGAATTGAAGAATCATGTGTAATTTTATTAGTAGAAAACGTTGTTACAAAGATATGAATAAAATAGATGCCATTCCTGGGCACAGGCTTCTTCCTAGGACTTACTTCTTCCTTGATCACTTCGCTAGCTTAATGTAGCCTGACGCTTACAAATTTCAATATTTGGATTTAAGTTTCCTAACGATGTCTTACTTCACTGTCTGTATAAACCTTTAAACTATAAAGCCATAACTGTATCTGACTGTCTTAAGATCAAAACTGCATATAAATTTGTACATAGTACTTACGTATACCTATGTAATTTCTTAGAAAACAAAGCCCCCTTTAAACGCGCCTTTCGATGCATTTCAAATATTGAACACCATTCAATTTATCGTCAAGCATTTATATTTCATTAATCAATTAATAAAATGATCGTATAAAACAATCACTGGCCTAATACCAATAAAGGTAGCGTTTATTAAGTGGGGACAAACACGCGATCTGTACTCGAACGCTTTTAATTTTCTTGTTAACAAATTGCGATTAATGTGTGAAATTTGTTTCTGTAGTGCCCTTGTCCAATGGTAGGCTTATTGAATGTTAATTTAATTTTATAGGAATATTTTTTATTTGGGATTTTTTTTTTGTATTATACTTGGATAGTGGCGGTTGTTTATTAAGATTGAATGACGTAATGACTCTACTTTTTTTGTTATGTCATTTTAGTTGATGTGTCGTTTTCGCTCCCAAATATTTGAGGCTGGAGTATCGAAGGTCGAATAATTTCTTGACAAGCATAAGTTATAATCGTTTCAGATGAGAAGGTCATCACCATTCGGCAACTTCACTTCAAACTTATCAGAATTTTTCGGCTAACAAAAGAATTATAATATAATGTATCCTTAACCTCTGTCTTATTTTTTTTCAACTGTCCAGCTATCACGTTTCATGATATAAAGCAATAATGTTCAATTTTGTCCCTTAGGATACAGAACCCTAAAAAACCTATTAATCCATTAAATCCATACCGATCAATAAAGATAGTAAAGTTAATATTAAATTTAGTAGCTCGCATGATGTTGACCTTTCACTGAGATCATTATACAGTGTGTTTAATTAAGATTACAACATAATTGTACAAAACAAATTACTTTTGTTGATCAACTATCATCACGCTTTGTTACGATACAACTTTCAATGATTTAGTTACTGGTACCTCATATTATACAGTAGGTAGTATTCATGAAAGATTATGGAATAAATGAAAAAATATATAGTTTTTATCAAGGAAGACGCATTTCACTTGGCGTCTGGTTTTTTTTTTGTGAAGTCAGATGAATAGAAGAACCACTCTATGATTTGTCAAATTATTTCCCAATCATCATCATCGTCAAGACAGACGACATCAAGAAGACAGAGGTCTTCCAAATTGCACGCCATCGAGGTCTATCTACCTTAAACAAGGGACTGAGAAATGTTTTTTTTTAATTTTAAACCCTTTGTAAGCTGGTCATCAGTTTTAAAAATTCAAAAAAAAATACTGGCATCTTCATCACTGAATAATCAAAAAGCGGTGCAAAACTCTTTTGTCTTTTAACTCTAAGTATAACTAGCATTACGCGCAACACACCAACTCTACCTAACTGACTGATTCCTTTAATCCTACTAATATGATAAACGCGAAAGTCTGTGTGTATGGATGTTTGTTGCTTTTTCACGCAAAAACTACTGAAGGGATTAGACGAAACTTGGTAAACAATTAGTTTATAACCACATAATTTTTATCCCGATTTTATGTGTTCGTGGGATCATGTTCATTTTGTAGCGAGTGGGCCCGCGAGCAGTAGCTAGTGTAACATAAAATCTACGTCATCCAGTCCATCACTCTTAATCATGCGAACAGTAAACAAAAGCCAATCCCTCCAAAACTAAAAAGTAGGTCACAGAGTCACAATGAATCAGTGGTTCTCAACATTTTAGCTTTCGTGTTTTATAAGCAACTAGTTCGCGTGACTTATAACTGGCAATTTGAATTAGAATGTGCCCGCCCATGTGCCACGCCTACTGGGTGCAACGATATCTGATTGTGGTTACGTAAAACTGATTATGCGTTTTCTGATAGCCCTGTAGTTTTGTAGGGCGGTCAGTTGGTTGAGGTGGTGTGGGTTTGATTTTGGACGGAGTCAAGTCGGACGTATGAAAGCAATTGAGCATAAAAGTTGTGGTTGTAGGATATGCTAGCGCCTGAAACAAAAATAAATCTCAATTAAAAACTCGAACTTCTATTATTCAGGATAGAAACAAAGCATCATTTTATGAAACTAACGTACAACTGACATAAAATAAATTAATAAGTCATCCCAAAAAGTAATGTAACTAAAAATTTAGCCCTAACATCTTCATTAAAACATAAATCACCATAGTAATCAAAACCATTACACAAAATCTATGACATACGCGATTGCGTAAAGATACTTCACATCAACTCATCCACTCGGCAACAGTACCTGCGATGACGCTCCAAAGATATCGCACGCAACACATGTGAGGCCTCAATGTAATAGATAGCTATTGTTTAACACCGACCATATAATTGTATGCAGATTCAAGTTGCGCCAGCCAACTGAACCGACCACTGCCTACCACTGTTTCTGAAAAAAAAACTGCTTGTGTGGAAGCGAGACAAGGAATGAGCGGCATAGAGCGGCATCTCACTTTTATAGTTGCAGAAGGTTTGAGATATGGAGTTAGTTCTCTGGACTTACATATGTGGCAATGAGTTTGATGGCTGATAAAGTGGCGTGCACGTTCTGTTTTGTACCTACTTCGTTAGGTATTAACCAACTATTTATTATACTTGTACATCTTTGAGAATCTTTACTTTTGGAGGTTTTTTGGCTGATTCGATCAAAATGATTAAATAATTTATTACGTCACTTTTGCAAGATCTTTTTAACTGTCAAACTCTTCTCTTCTCCCTCAATCTCTTAAAATTTGACACGGTTTTCGGTTGCAGTTGTATCACAGTGCAATATTGTGACGTCATTTAGTAAATCTGATGCTGAAACAAGAAAGTGCCCATAGAAAGGGTCGTCAATAAAATGACACAGTTTGGACTCATTTGATTCGTATTAAAACGCACTTCGATTTCAATGAAAGAAAAGCAGCTTGTTTTCCAGTTTATCAATACGATGACACATACTTTTTACTATCAAAATGACAAAAGGACAAGCGAATTTAGACTTTATTACCTTTGTTATCGGCACTTTGACGTGATTATCAAAGGAAGTTCCGTGTGTCAACAAACGCCATTATTTATGTATGAACAATAAGTAGTAAATGTTGGTCTGGTCATGAATGTCACTGTTCTAATTACATCTTTGACACCTCTGTAGTAATTATGAGTAACTTATGTTCTTATAATTGGCATTGGCCTTTCATGTTTATTGCTATATACTAATCACTTTCGTTTGAATAAAGCTGCGGCTTAGATGTACTGTAATTAAAGGAATCAAGTGTTAGTGTTAATTGCAGATGTAATTTGTTTTTTTTTTGTGTGATTTCAAATAGTCTTTTAGCTTTTGTTTTGAAGTTGAGAAGAAAGTATAGAGAAATGTATGGATGCAAGACTTTCTTGAAATTTCTTAAAAATAATTCTAGGTTTCTAAACAAATTGGGAGGGTGCAAATAAATATAGATACGGATAGCTGTTACAAAACGCCAACCAACGATCATTTGTATGATCCATAAATTATTATCCAAGTTTGGGTATTATTGTGGAGGTTGTATCTGTAACCACCCTCCATTTAAACCTTAAATTCCTTACCGTTGGAGTCGCTGTAAAAATAAAATAAAAAAAATAACAATTGACATGAAAAATCTTTCCATTTTCAAGATAAATGAGAGTAAAAGCATTGATCACGTTGATTTTTCCTTTAGAGGTCAAAAAACATTGTTTCTAGCAGTCGATCATTTTCAAATTCATACACAGAGTAGGTACAAGACCTCTAGCAATAGAAGAGGGATAATAGCTTCAAAACCTTGACTACATACATTTCCTAATCACACGCACTTCACATCACACCTCCATCTATTTTACAACATACGTATTACCAAATTAGACGTTTCGAAGTGACCTTTTACAAGACGTGACGACTCTATATGAAATGAAAATCCCTGTCAAGCGGACACGTACGATCGCCGACTTGTAATTTTATAAGGCCGTGTCTTCCAGTTCCCAGGGTCCAAACGAATGTATTTTGAGTCATATAGAGCCTTATAGTAATCAAATTTGATGTATATGATTTCTTTATTCATTGAAAATGTTTCGGTTCCCAGATTTCTGTGGAGGCTACTTGAGATTGATTCTAAGAAGGATTCTAAATTCTTAGTGTATGGGAAATTCTGGTAAGAAGGAAAAAAAATAAGTATGTTTTATTGGCAGTTCTATTATAGCGCAATCATCAAAAGCCTTTTAAAAAAAAACTCAAATCATGCCTTTTCCTAACTATGTTTAGGCCGGCTTCTAGTCTAAGCAGATGTTGCTAATAACCAGAGTTTTATAAGAAACGACTGCTTAAAATGTAGGTACATACAAAATAATGTTCAAAATATAAGATGCCGCAAAATTGAAACTCCAGTTAAAACGACGTTCTAACACATATCAATAACTGTTAACACAAATACCCTTGAAAAGACCCAATTGAAGGACTTAAATTTATGTTTTTTTTTCACGTTTCTACAGTATTATACATAGATACGAACATGCATAGTTAATACATATATACTAGAAATGCTAATAAGTTTCGCAAGGGGGCGTGTTTCACCAGTGAAATGTGGCTTGTTTCCCCTCGTTACCGCGTCTAGCCGCCGTGACGGGAGCTCTGCCATATCTACTACATCTGGAATCTAGATCCAAGTTACCGTAAGAAAATATATTACCGTGATACATAGTCTTGCTTGATTCTTGATAAGAAAGTAAAAGTTGGGTGGTCGCAGAAATTACGTAGAGAAACTTATTCCTGTTTGATTTTTTTAGTCAGAGTCTGTTCTTGTGTTTTTCAGAACGTCTTTCGCAGCAAAGACGGGGAAAATACTTACAACGATTGCGAAAACCTAAAAACTTCCACGCATCTATACTAATATATAAAGCTGAAGAGTTTGTTTGTTTGTTTGTTTGAACGCGCTAACAGGAACAACTGGTCCAAATTGAAAAATTATTTTTGTGTTGAATAGAGCATTAATCGAGGAAGGCTTTAGGCTATAAACCATCACGCTGCGACTAATATAAGCTAAGGTACAATGGAAAATGTGAAAAAAAAACCGGGCAGGGATACCTAAATCATAACTTATATCTTTAACCCACGGGGACGAAATCGCGGGCAACAGCTAGTCTTTAATAATACCTGTTTAAGAACCAACATATAAAAGAACAACTTCGGTCTTTTTCACGAGTCCAAATCACATACAACTTTTTATAATTGAACATCCTATATATTCAATCTCAAACGGATTATCTCACTAAGGTTTTAGTTCGTGACAATAAGATTTAATAAAATCGTTCACAACGTTGTGTTTTGATTTTTGAATCGTTAAGTTTACTGCTTATGAGATTTAAACAGACTATTATTTGGATTTAGAGTTGAATTAAAAACTTTCGACTTGACGAATATATCAAAAATATTAGAAACCGGAATCAGTCTTTTTTTAAACATAACTTTGGTTTTATTTAAAGTGATTTCCCACTTAAAACAAAAGTGATACTTACTTAAACACTACAAATTCTACAATAACGTTAACAAATATGATGTTAAAAAAGCAACAGTATTCGCCTTTAAGGTACATACCCAAAGCTTACCAATCTTATATCACAATAATAATAACCATATCATTTTCTCTTTCTCTAGACACCAATATAAAACCTACAATAAACTATTAAATGTAATCCATTAAACAGCTTTAATATTTGCCCCTGAAATATACGCACGTTTGACACTAACGATACGGCACTAAGGCGCAATGAATCAAGTGCGCAAACGGACTTATAAATATGCGAGTCCAAAACGTAATTGGTGTGTAAATATCCAACCAAATGAGCATTAATGAGCGCAGTCGAGACCGTGTCTTCATTTTTCATTTGAAATATTTA
The DNA here is from genome assembly GCF_003590095.1 of Trichoplusia ni. NCBI lineage: Eukaryota > Metazoa > Arthropoda > Insecta > Lepidoptera > Noctuidae > Trichoplusia > Trichoplusia ni. Next base: position 5,228,174 of record NC_039478.1, on the reverse strand, counting down.
TGTTCCCATTTTAATTTTTTTCAGGAATGCATAACGAATTTTTTTGATTTATTCCTCTTTGAAGTTTGAGGAGATCTTCGCACGTGGGTATGAATGCTGTGTGTTTTGGTGTAAAAGTTTACCATTTTACCATATACTAATATATGGGTGGATCCTAAAAAGGTGTTCTAACAAACTTGTCATTTACATTTTCTTTACGTATTTTACGTTGATGAAATTTTCAGAGCTCACTAATTTGGAAAGGTCCAAATGGAAAATCTAAATGATGCCTCGTTAAATTCTGCATTGTACAAAAATTCTTGTAATAAGACAGAAAGAAAAATGTCCGGTTTTTTAAGCACTTTCGTGGTTTTATAGAACACACTCGTTTTTCAAAATATTTATTCACCCTGCAACTGTTCATAAAACAATGGCTTAACAGTTATTTGGAATCTAAATCACAACGCAAACGCATTACAAAACAAACGAACACCTACGCCAATTAAAGAATGCAATCTAATAAAAGCCATCCAGAATTTTTATTCGAATTCTTCCAATTTTAAATCACCTACTTAATTTAAAAAAAAACTGTGCTGTCACAAATAAATGCATGTAAGTAATTACGTTCCCATACTCCTCGTACAAAGGCGGTCCATTAAACGGTCGTGTATGGGTTTTTTGTGGTGGCATCTTTTGACCCGGCTCGTGTCCCCGGGCGAAACAGTAAATAATGATCCCCATCGTATATATAAATTATGAAATGAAATCATAAAAGTTGGGGCGATATGTGTAGAGAGCTGTTGATACTTGTTGTTTGTATTGTTAAAGGTTGCCATGGTAACAGGGGACGTAAGATAAATCAATCATTTTTTCCTGTGAGTTAATAGAGATTCTATTAACTATATATATTCTATCAATCTAAGATTGTACAGAGTACAATTCATTGATGGTACAGTTTCTTGATAAGGAATTACTAAGTTTAATAAATTGACCCTGCTTCGTGGCTTTTCTGTGGTTATCCTAAGAAAAATTTAAAAAAAGAAATTAATAGTAGGCAACGCTATTTTTAAATTATAACAAACTATCTAGAATTCTTAACTTAGTCACGAGTCGTTACTGCAGAGGTGCTTGTTTTGCGTGCATCACAATTGAGAATATAGTTTATAAGACAATTGTGGCAGCATTATAAATAGGCAAATAAACTAATTTGAATGATCTTTGCAACTTCCCTGTTTCTGCGATTACAATTTGCGGATAGTTTAAGTAATTCAACGTATGAAATGACGTTTTGTGAAATTTCGAAAAATAAATCAAACTGGCATACCTTTATTATTATTGTCACACTTAACACAACATCATAAATTACTCAAAGATGACAGCAACGTCAGCGTTTTGCATAGAGGTCGTTACCATCTATGATGGATGGGATCACACGATCTTGACCGAACAGAGCCGAGAAGAACCGAAGCGCGCCGAAGATAGCCGACTTACCCTGAGGCGTTTCAACTATCTCGGTCGTTTTAGCTATTTAAATGAGTTGTCAATAATAAGTTGCGGATAATTTAAAATTATATTGCTGGGTCAAGGGTAAAGGTTATTATGGTATCTCAAGAGTTCATATTAAAGGAAAGGGTTTCTGTATTCCCTAGTCAAGCGACACTATTGCAATCATTGATCCTGAAAGAGTAAAGAAATGAAATTTGCACATTTTTTTTTTCATATCTAGAATCTTTCATATCTAGAGTATTTTTGATATTTAAATACTGAAACAAACTTAACTATTAAAGTATTTTAAGCTTCGGTAGAACGCAGCAGGCTGACTTATTTTTGCCGCCAGATGCATGTCTCTAAAAGAAGATGCCAAAAAGTCAATCAGGGATCAATGTGCTTAATAAATTTGAGAATGAAATAGATCTTATTGAAACCTAATTCCTAGACAATATACAATCAGGAATCTTTTTACGAAATAGAACAATAAATTAATTTATTGCAGAATGTTTTCACAACTTCTCTACTAGTTCAGTTCTAATACATAGTATTACATTACCTACCGATAAATAACTACCAAAACTACATGAAACCTACTACCACCTACCGTAAAAGGAAAATATTGTAACGTGTCATATTATAAAACGACAAAAAAACTTTTAATATTCCCAGGATACTTAAAACAAAACAATAAAAAACTAAAGTACCACCGAATGACGGAATGCAATAAAATCGTGACAATCATCTAGAGGCAAAACCTTAAACGCCTTATAATAATCTTGTGCACCGCCTTAATCTACAGTGGACCTAACCTCAAAAGTTAGCCAAAAAACCGTGAGAACACGTCGTCCTGAGTTACAGTGACTCGATTCTTATGATATATTGCCTTAAACGTGCCATTTAGCGCTTACTCGTCCATTCTTAAGTATAGTGGGGCAAATTAGAAAAAAAATGTAAACACAACATTGTACGAATTCAATAATTAGATTAAGCTTGTAATGAGGGGGTTGGTGAGCCTTCGGCGACGTCGGGTCGCGTCGGCCGCCGCCCCGTGGCGCCTCAGGCGGGGTGCTTTTGACCCTATTTGTTTTAATTACCAACCAACGGTCTTTAGGAGGACACGGGCCTTTGTGCTAGCCGAAAATTGTGCCTAATTGGCGGTAGGCCGTAACCTTAAACGAGCTGAGGTGAGCTCGTGATCAGCTTCGGCCTTTCTTTGAAAATTGAGATTTAGATGATCCTTTGGGATGGACCAGGGTAAGCACTAGGGTGTTATTTAGGAGAAAACTTATATTAATGGAAATTTGATTTAAGTATAATAGGTAGGTATGGCGCAGAGTTCAAGCTTTAACTAAATGGTACGATAGTAGGCTTATAATGGGCTATCATTGTCAAACTATTTTTTTTAACGTATCGTATTTACTCTTGTGGCACTTCTGCAATTTCCTCCGTTGACAGTGCTTTAGAATTGATGTTTGCACCTGTAAATAGTTTACCATAAAACTTGTGCAAGCTCACTCCGGTCTCAAGAATCCATATTCCTAATTCCCTGTTTAACTTACTCAAAAATTCCTGTCGACAATCAACAAATTAACGAAACTGGACTAAACACTATATTTACATGATTGTAAACTTAAAATTCCTTACGGAGTTCCTGAGGAGATTCCTCAAATGTTCCCAATATTGCTTCGATTACCGGCTCACCCGGTAAATGCCGCGGTAAACGCTTGTAATCGCCTCTGCCTTGCCATCGTAATTACCATAAGCGCCGCCATTACATGAAGCTAAAACTTTTGCTGTTTTGTTTTCAGTTTCAATAAGAATGCGGTCACATGGATCAAGATTTTCTTCTTTCATGTAAATTTCACACAGTTCAAAATCATCCGTTGTGGTTTGGAGTGAGACCTATTATATATTATGCTTCATTTAGCACTTTAAATTAATATGCGGTCAAGTAATCACCATCGGATTATTAAACACTAAAAGTACTGCTTATTTTTCAAAGTCTGCAAGAAATTGTATTGAAAACAAACATATAACATTGTCATATAGCAATCATTATTCATGGTCAATTTAGACTAAAGAACGCAAACCTATTACCAATATTATCTTCACTTTCACTTGTCTTGTTTTTAATAACGAAACTTGATTTTGTATGACATTGTTGGATGGCAATATTTTTATTAAAATTAACTTGATGTATTACGCTAAAAATTAGCATCATTTGTTTAGGTTATTTTATATGCAAAAAAATAGAAGATCCGCATTAAGATTAATGGTATGGAAACACATTGCAGACTATAATTATGAATTTTAATGACACGTGCTTTCTTTTTACCACCTAATACTTTTTGTTCAGTATGACGCGCTTATGATTTATTGTATTAATATTATAATTTAGTTTTGGCATACATCATTTCTCATTATTCTAAATATTACTAGGTATTTAAAACAAGTTTTTCTTCATTTATGAGGGTGTGCTTGTGACTTTTTAAGGTAGACAATTTCGGCATTTTGTGTGCAATAGGAACATAAGTTTTGTTTAATTGATGGGTAAACTCAAAACTATAAATCTTAAATAGGTACCTGGATCTACTAAGACTGATAAGTATTACTAAGGTGCTCCCACAAAAAGAATCACTTATCATTATTAATCTCGAAAACCTTGTACAAAATCCCACGGTCTTAAAAGTCGAAGGTGAAACCCAAGATATGTAGCCTGAAGCAAACGGTAGATCCTCTGAAGCAGCAACGGCGTCTGTATGTGATAATACAGATGAGGCTAACGAAATTAACAAAAAAGCCACAGAGGAGAAAGAACTCAAACAAACAGATGACGATACTGGTAAAAATGTATAATACAATGAACGTACAAATGTAACGTATGGCGTGTCGGTTGATGAAGTGGGTGTAGTGTGAACGGGCATGGTTGGTGAGGAGGTCGCACGCAATCTAAGCATTCGGAGCACGTGGGAAAGACGCAAAGCCGAGGCGGGGTGCCTCGAGGCAATCCGCCACGGTTGACGATCACCGCGATAAATATATCCAACATTAGTGCACAGAGCAGTGAAGCAACGCGAGATGATTGTTTGGAAAGTGGAAAGGCTATTTATAATGTTCCAGATGAAATTTGAAGTCCATTAAACTGTGATTTACTACGCAATTTTCTATTGCGGAATCAAAAGCGTATGATACTCTAAAGTTTATCTCATGAGGCAAAAGTTATAACATGGAAATTTAATTTCTAATAAAGTTGTACGGTAACTTTATTTTTATGAGCAACATGAGAATAAATTACAAATCCCATGAAATAGAAGATAATAAACTAATCTAAATGTAAACATATCGAATCTAAAACTCACTAAACAAATCAACGGTATCGTTTTCTCGTAACTGATATTTAATATAAACAAACAGTCGACATAAACAAAACTTGATACCCTACTCTATACGAAAACGTTACAGCGACAGCCTCAGGAAGAATTCCCCAAAACCTCCACAGGGTCAAATGTCGATGAATTTATTGCCTCCGCAGTAAAACCCGAATGTTCGGCGTCTTTGGGAAGAATCGCGAACCTCTAATTAGTGAGATTATGAAAATATTCACACAGGTGCGTTGCAGCCCTAATAAGCATGTTGGCTCCGGGCAAGTCGTGAAGGCAAGGCTAATGTTTTGGGTGTTGCTGCAGGTGAGTTTGCTTTTGTTTTTGGGTCGGAGGTAATCTAGGATCGTCTGTTTGTTGTTTGGGTTTTAATGTGAGGTTACCTTTTGGGCTGTGATTTCATTTACAGGTGTCTGCGGTGACTTCTAAAAGCTGTTCTCGGTTATGACGTGATGGGTGACCATTGTCATTTATATCACTGGTATTTAATTTGGCTGTATGTTGTCTATAATTTGCATAATTAAATTGTGTTCATATGTAATTTTGGCCAGTTTTTTTTCCTTTTGTTTAAGAAGCATCTTTTCGTGTAAGAGTTTTTTTACATTTAGTATTATCAGGATCTTGCACGTGCTTGGGTACTTTATCAGTCAGATAGTCGGTAGTTACGACCACCTAAGCTCTCAATCTGGGCTATTTATCAAACACATTAATATGTCGCTTGATACAGATGCGACATATTTCACTAGATGATGTTTAAATGTGACATTTAATATTCTCAAATCGTGACATCGAAAACTCTTAAGACGTTTTTGGAGAAATAAATGGACAGCTAAGTAACCCTTGCAGTGACCTAAAGAAAGATCATTTAAACGTATTGTTCTCAACAAGTATATTAGTAGAAGACTTGTTCTTTTCACTTCGAAAGCTCTAAATAGGTATGTACTTCTAATATTTATTCTATTTGAATTTCGATTACTAAAGGCATAAAAATGTGTTTAAAAAAAGGTTCATGCCAATTATTTTGTTCCTGACCTCGAAATTAAAGCTACTACTACTTATGATTTATAAATTTAGACATAGTAGTTGTACAGTAAAACCATTCAATTTTAATTCAATGTTTAATCAAAGATTAATGCTAGCTAAATACATACTGGAGGTCTAAAAACATACCCTTTATAAATGTTACCAAAAGTTACATCATAATTTTATTAAACAACGATAAAAAAGGGGACTTCGGTATACTGATATGACACATGCCATTAAACTAATACTTTTAAGTAGCAACTACACATAATGAATAATGATAATACCCAAACATTAACCTACAAATTACGGTACATTGTAGACAGACCCATTAAAATTACATTGTGTGGCAAAAAAATAAATTCGCAACCGAACTATTGGAGTCCATTCACAAACGGCACAAAAACTGAAATATCGCCCTTGTTATAATAATAGGTGGCCGGTAGAACCACCGCAAATAAAGAACGCCATAATTTTTGACATGTCGAACGTAAACACCTTATAATTTTGGCAAAGATTAAAAGTTTTCGTTGTGCAGATGAGACTTGCCAAATATTTTGAGAGTAGTCATGAATGGATCCATCCTTAAAAGTTACTTCCGTAGTGTAAGAGCACTGAATAACGTAAATATTATATTGAAGATTAGAATTAAAAAAAAAATATATATAAATAGCGTAAAACTTTGTTGCGTTGAAGAAAATTTCATAGCTTGTAAATTGTTACTAATTTATCTCCACACATTTATTGAAGTTATGCATAAACAAATAGAAAAAAGACCTCTCAGAAGTTCCGCAACATTAGGCATGAAACCACCTAACCGTTAATCCCAAAAATCTTTGCAGACTACTTTTACTCATTTTCATAGCACATCCCACGGGTGATCATTTCGAAAATTGAAGGTATAATGATACGTTGTTTGATTAGTTTGTGGTAAATAGTCAATGGCTGGACTAAAGGCTGGCGCCGACAACCGCGGTGGCGCCAATGAATTAGTCATTACTTACCGAAAGTTACCGAATGTCGGCTCACTTTGTTAAGCCTTATTGCCTTATTATTTAGCGAATTAAATGTCTTGAGGATGTAGACTAGGTGCGGTTGAACTAATTTGTTGAGCTTTTCTATGATTAAGTTCTGATGCTTCTGAGGATTTATATTTTGGAGCTCTTGGAATTGATTCGGTTTATTAATCTTGGTATGGTTGATCACACATTGGAGATCATTAAAAAAAGGTTGTGTGTAAAACAAGTACCGATACCGATTTTTGATCTTGGTGGTCTAGTGGTCCTTTGCATGGATTTGAATGCACATGGTGCGGTTCGATCCCAACGCAGGCAAGGGATCATTCTTGTTTTTTTTTTATGTTATATTTGATTTCTGGATAATTGCAAGATACCGCTGAAAAAAGCCATAGGAAAACATTTCGAGGAAACCTGGATTCCAAATATTGGTTTATGTAATCACCAACCCTCGGTGTAAACCTCCCATATTTGATTTAGGGATCCTTTGTCCGACCGATTTATCAGCTACCTCATTGTAGTTCACGTTCTTTCATCAAATCATTCTGTAGGATAAGTTTAATAATTACTGCCCTGAAAGATCTTAGTGTGGTTAAGCGGTGGAAGAAAGGAAATCTTAAAAAAAAATTTATAAAACTATTTCACTTTTTACGTTCACTAGGTAGGCAACGTAGGTACCTTATTCGTCATCCCGAGCCAAATTACACAGTAATAAATAATAACCATCACGTCATTCTATATGACAAAATTGTCAGAAACCATTCATTAAAGAAATGAAATCGTCCCTTTTCTGAAGCCGTTATTTTGCAAAATGACAGAGGATAGGACGGAAGGCACGTCTTGCCGGCCTTCCACAACCTCCAAAAGAGGTTGTATAATATAATTGCAGTTGTGGAGAAGAGACGAATAGATACATCCTATAGAGATCTGTCACGCTTCCACATCAGAAAATATTACTCTAAGACGTGCCGGTCTGGCCTCTGAATTTCCTAACCGCAAACTGCGAAATTGTATCTTTTTGTTAGTCACAATAAAATTATATTCTATTCTCGTATTATTGGAAACGATTTTGGACAATTATAACCACATTTGCCCCTAAATTTGTTTAATAACTGACCGTTTGGCTTTACATTTTGATCCTTTATAATTATATGTCTGTATTTCGAGCGTCGATTTTCTATTTTTTTGTTTTTCGAGGTTTTATTCCCGATGTCAGTTTGAAGGTTAAGTTGATTTGAAAATAGAACTCTTCTATTCTATTATTTAATTGGTTCGAATTATTCCGGTAATTATAATGAACAAGGTGTAATTATGAGAGACTCAGATTACATTTTTGGCTGTATTAAAAGTCGAAATATAAGAGGTAGTTTGATTTGACAAAATATGTTTATAAATGTACATTTATTACAGCTATCTAGCACCACCTTTTAATTAATGCTTTCGAATAATATAATTTATTTTTACTCACGACAAATGTTATATGGTATCTACTAGTACACACCCAATACAAACCGTTTTGCTTTTGTTTTAATTTCTTCCTCCCTTAAGCTCGGACGAATTACTTAAAATTTTTGCTATTAAAAATACAAAACTGTTATTGACAGATAGCATCAAAATTTCAAAGTTGATGACATGAAAATAACACACCAACAATGACATCAGAAACCGAAAATACCACAGTAATTAAAATTGCTCGCTCATATTCAAAAGTTGTCGTTTCAACAGGTAGTAAGCACTACTGTCCATCAAATGTCTTTGACATGTATTACTAACCCTTAATTAAAAAAGAACAGGGAATTTACAGAGTTTTAAAGTTTTTTGTTTGAGGTTTTGCTCGCGTTTAAATGTGGTTTCTCGCTTGTCAATCATCTTTTTATAATAACTGTAAGTTCATAGTTTGATGTTTCGTAAAAAACGGATTTTTTTTTGGATTTGAATATTATTTAAGCCGGCATTTTATATTTTTGAAAATGTACTGATAGAGCCTTTCAAAAGAAAAGTTAAACTAAAATTGGATTTGAATAGGTATATTTCTCCTATAAATTCAGCAATATTATCTTTAACCATTAGAGTTACTAGGCTCCGAGAAAATTATATTATTTGTTTTATACCCAAACATTTATTATATCACGTAGAGACTATTAAGCAGAGATATCAAGTAAAGACCAAACATTTATTGTATCAAGAGAGTTAATTGACGTCATAAGCCTCATATTAATGCATTTGTAAATATTATTTAGCAACTATTCTAAAAACAAGATAATTTTGTACCACGTTAAAACCAAAAACACATTTTTTCATTGCAAAATAGTTTAAATGCCGTATGAAGTAAACTTACAAAAACCTTGACCTCACGACCGCCGCGTCTAAACACGCGTAGGTAAAATCAAGCTATAAAATTAACGTTAAGCCGGAATTGTTTCAAAAATTGTATTTCCGCATATCCGTATGAATAATCGATTTAACAGGAAATATTTATCGATAAATAACAATAGATTTGAACTTACAGAAGGCTAAATGATAATTAAAATTGCAATAAGTTAGGAAGTACGCGTAAATTGTTTCATTTGCTCTTTTGCATCGTGCTTCGTGAGTTCAAAAAGCGTACAGAGGCTATTCTTTAAATGTGTCTCTACTTAAAAATAATTTTACATTGTTTCTTTTAGATGTCCAGATTTACATATTTTTAAATTGTTTAGATATATGTACAGTGTGAATAGTTTATCTTCATTAACGTTGGATTTTATATTTATATTTTAATAGGTGACCTAAATTAAACCTTCGTTTACATATACCGATATTCTTTTAGCTATATTGTACCAAATAAAAAAACTCTAATCGTTTTTTGAAATGAAATAATTCATTCTTCAAATAGGACAGACATTATTGTTCCATATCAATTTTTAAGCTAGCTTGAGTCAGAGATATTATTTCGTCATATACTCAATTAAGCAGAATATCATAAGCACCAAAAATCCTCTTTTCAACAACCACCAACCAACTATATTTGACTCATCATTACAGTACATTAGCCATTGTATATTTCTTCCCTTTCATCGGCAGTGGGTGCGACGGACCTCGGACCTCTAATTGGCTGAAATGGAACCTATTATGCTTTTGATATGTGATGATTGACAGCTGCCAATCAGGATCGCGTGAGGGTGCCGCCAGGTGGCGCGTGCGCAGCGACGAGTGGTTCAAAATTTTTGAATATGGAATGAAAATCGATGGGAATTGTGGTCGTAAATGGCGTGTAATTGATATGGATTGATGTAAGTGGGATATCAATTCGAAATTTTGTTTTGTTTTTGGTAAAATGTTTGGTTTTAATTCTCTTGACTGCAGTGGTGTGTGGGAACTTTATTATTTCCTGCGCTATCATTTATTTTATTCTACCTAAGTCTCTACCATATTAAATCCAAATCGGTAATGTTTTTGGTTGCGGAAGCATAACAAAAATCTTTTCCCGTATTAATTTGTAGGTATGGTTAGTTAAACGTTTGCCCTTAAAAAAATAGTCATCTATTTAAAACACCATAAAATTTTCGGAATCAGGTTCACAGCCATAAACTACAATCAAATCAGCAGCTAAAGCACCCGATGCCCAACACCTTCCACCCTCAGGCAGAAATCCCTCAAAATCCACGACTTACCTCAAACTAAGCAATAAATCAACCTATTTTAATCCCTCAAAAACAAAATAACGGTTGAAACGCTCAAAGCTATACATAAATCATACCACAAAAACATCAAAAATATTGTGTAAGTAGTAATAAATCTATAAATAATTCCTTTAAGTTACCAATAGGCTACTTCAGGTGGTCGTTACGTTTCCTTTAGCCTAAGGGTGAATGCAATCTTCATTAGATTTGTACACCACGCAAAGCCAAAAGGTCGTGGAATAATATTTGGAAAGATCACAAGTGTAACGTCAAGAAGGTTGTATCTTCGCTCCCAATAAAGAAGTATCAGACTTTTATTCGTGTGCAAAAACATTAATAATTAATATTTTTTTCATTCGAAGATTATTCCGTTCAATGTACGGTATTACTTGTTTCAAAAATTTCGACTAAAGCGCTGCAAAGAAGATGGACTGTTGAGTGAATTTTGTGCGGAAAACTAATCACTCAATTATACCCCGCACTCAAATGATACAATAATTATTATTAATGATTATATTACATTTAATAAAGGCTTAATCATAAGTGTAGCGAACACAATCCACAGGTTCATAGCTCATTAATTAACTCACTGTATCGAGTCTAACTAATTGAATAGAACTGCTTGTATTACCATTAATAAATCAGCGCGATAAGTTCATAAATCAACTACGTCAGTCCGACTGCGCATGCGTCGGCCGCCATGACAGTCAAAATCGTTTGAATTATCGCCCCATTTTACCTAAATTCGACTTTAATCCCTTCCGAATTGCTTTTAATTGGTATAAAACAACAAACCCAATTATCGGAATGGGATAAATGGAATAGTCATGGGAATGTGAGCCGAATTGGGGAAGAATTCGCGATTGCGTTGCGATTAGAGGCCAATCAGACGGGATTTGTTGCAATTTCCATTGACTGGAAAATTGCAGATGCAAGTTTAGCGTTCAATCATCAATCTCACGTCGATTCGAGTAAATTGGTTGGATCTTTCTTTTTAATTCTATGTTTTGGTTGGATTCTATAATTCTTGGATGCAGTCCGTTAATTCCGTTATTATTTTGAATGAGTCTTTATCTACATTAAGTAATCCGTTTTGTCCTAATCCCTTACCCGTTACTGATGGATGCTGGGGTTAAATCTCATATATGTCAAAAACGTCTTTTATATTTTTAAGTACAATGAGTTGACATTTTTTGTATTTGTATGTCTAAGTATTTAATTTTAACGAAACAATGTGTTGGGGTTTTTTTTACTTTTTAATCATCATTAACAGTAAGAGCTCTCGCCCCGTTATTGTATTGCTAAGTGAACGTAGTAAAACCATTATATTTCTAATACAGATATTCGATCGAAAACATAGATCAAATAAAACATACAAAATTTAGTTCAACATTTAATGAACTAAATTCATTCATTGCAGCATTGGTACTACGAACTACAGGTAGCGACATCGCATGGTGACAAATGACACATCGCAGTTCCGCCGCGACAGACTAGATGGCGCTGTAATCACCGCGGCCATTACCAAAGAATTTTATAACAATTCTGAGAGAGTGCCGTGGCATCTGAAAATTATAGAGCTTTGTAAAATGCTCTTACTTTAATACAGTAATGTATGAGGAATGTGTGTGATTATAAGATAATTTACATTAAGGAAGGAATGTGTAATCGAATAGGCTGGAAAATATCTTTTTAAAAGATGAATCATCCTCTTTGGTATTTTCATAAAACCATGTTTGGGGTACTGTTTAATGAGTCCTTGTTAATATTTAAGTAGATAAATAATGTGATTTGCATTAGTAAAAAGGTTTCCGGGGACAAAGATATCTAAGCCATTTAATTAAAATTTCAATTTAATTAAAGGTAAGTAGTTAATCTAATTAGTATTCTATGCGTTATTTATTTTCTTGTAAGATGATAGATTTTTTAGATGTTGTTGGATAAAACAACGAAAATTTTAGTTTCTGTGATGTTTTTCGTAGTAACACTGTACAGTTATCCTACAAGATCTTTTACTTTCAAGCATGGTTTCCGCATTAGTAAAAGCGACATTAAACATATGCCAGTTTTAATGTCAGTTAATGATAAAATAAAATCAGAAAATCGTACGATGACCGATTAAAATCGATTTACTTGTTTATATCGATAACTAAAAGAATTAATTAACGGAACACAAGATCTAGACGATACAGACATATTTTTTAATTGACATTAACAACTAATAGTGCACTTGGCGCCTGATAAAGAAATACAAAGAATTTAAACAGTCTAGTTAATATTACGCATTTATTTTATACTACTAAAAGCCGAGGTTTCACTCGCTTTTTAACACTCCTTTTAGTATTTAGTTTATGTAACACATGTCTTTGAACAACCGAGATACTAACGAAATTCTTTAAAACCTACATTTCTTTTAAACCTTTTGAACTCACTCACTTAACTTGTAGCATTATGATCAGTAGGATATAGCTGTATATTCACTAGAAAATGATATTAAGCTATATAGGTATAAGTTTTATTTTCAAATAAAAACAAAGTGATCATAAGAAGATACCACATTGCTCAAATTTTAAACTCTACTTCAGCAGTTTAAAACTCATCAAATTTAGGTGTGAATCAGTATTTTACACGAAACAGCTGCTTTATCGGTCATCTAATTTCCTTAACCCATTCTACTGGAAAACATTATATCGCATAGTAAGCCTAGTCGTAAGATAAATGCTTACAGCATTCGTATCGTACCAAGCCGATGATTTAGCAGACGAATTTTGGAATGCGATTTCTGTTTTCAGTTCGAATCACACTCATACTGTTAATGCGAAAGAATATGTGTGTATCTGTATGTTTGTAACCGGTTGTCACATAAAATAATGAACCGATTTTGATGAAGTTTGCTACGGAGTCACCTTTTATTATTAACGCATATATAACGTGACTTATATTTGCGTTAATAATATAAGGTGTTATTTATTATTCATATCCGACTTCGTTAGAGGAGAGTAATGTTTTTGATGACGATGACTGATGATGATGACGATGAATTTCAGAATATAATATATGTCGTCTTAAATGTATATGTAACTAAAATGAGATTAATTAAATAAAAAAACCTTTTTCTCTTGTTAAACTTAGAAATCACAATTATATTAAGTTTTCTATTTAAATAAGTATAGGGAAAGTTAACTTTCCTTTGTTGTTTTCTTTAATAACCCATGTACTATAAATACGTGCGTATAACATTTCAATTTGACAATCCAAATGAAACTCTACACGTCTTTACATAAGATAATAATTACTTAGATCGGGTTTTGTAAAAAATTTATCTAAGACTATAATTATAATTATATTCATTACATTACTAATACTGTAATGATTGTCTGGTATTGCACGATACTAATGTTTTGTATAGGGTTATCGATTGTAAGAACTTTGTTTTAAATATTTGAAAATAGTTTTAAGCCGATGGTAGAGTTCTTGAGTCTACATAAATATATGAGTTGTGATATAAAAATAGTTTAGAGATAAAAGAAACTGCTTTAAGTTATTTTTTTAGTTATTTGTCATTTCATAGAGATAACTTAGATGACAATGAAATGATATAGTATGCAAGGCTGGGTTAACTTATTAATTAAAATTAAAGTAAATAAAAATGCTAATAAAGATGAAACTTTTTATCAAAGCCATGCACCAAAACCACCATTAAATTTTAAAACTCATTCAAATGTTAGGAAAATAATTACTTTTAATTACATACTCTGAAATTTTATATCCGCTATGAACAAAAACAATGTGACAACCCTATGAAAATCTACGGTCCAGTCGCTAATATGCTAACTGGCACACGCTATTAAACCGTTACTTAAGATTTCGTTTTGAATATTTTGGTATTAAGAATAAATTGGTACTTCATACCTCTATTTATATACAAGAGTCAAACGTTTTGAGGTATTAGACTTAGCTCCAAAAGTCTTAAAGAAATTTCTAATTCTAACTTATCATTCTGAACTTTAGTTAAATCTTACGTATTATATTAAAATTGATTAATCTTTATTTTTTCAAACACTTCCTCCTTTTTTTGGTTGGTCGGGTAAAATATGAGAAGAAAATTATAACTTGAAAATGGAATAGGAAATAACTCACAATTATAGCTCATACTCTCCTTTCTGTGAAACCTACTTTTAAGTTTATATCCATGTCATTCTATTGCGGCATAGAAAATAAAACAAAGATTTAGGTATTGTTGTTTTCTATTTTCTTTTATTATACTCGTATTTATAAGTAGCCTCGTCGACTTAACTTAATCACTTAATTTACATATTTACACAAAAATGTACATGCACTAAAACTAATTTCTAACTTACACAGTAAATCTAATTTTTGAACATGATTTCAATGATGCCATAGCCAGAAATTTGGAACGAAATGCACTTAAAAACGAAGGTAATACTTTCTCGGTAACTTTAGTTAACCATAAACTTATCTAAGTTATTCTATCACAATAAATAAATCTCTTAAAAAACAATAACAATAATTAAAAACAATTTCAGTCTTCCAAGTGAAAAAGATCCGAGTTTCAGTGACATGAATCATTCGAAATAATACTAGATAGGATGAAGAAGTAACAAACAAATTCAAAAACTACAATCTGACAAATGAAACACGAAAAACGGATGCTAATTGATAAGAACCTTACTAATCAGTCAATGATACATCTTTGGCAATTTTAAATTAACTAAAGTAAATCCCTGAATTTCATGTAAGCCTCTTGCCAATTTGAACAGGTACCTTATAACGCGAGAGAATATTTACAGGAATCAACGTTTCATGATGTCTTCTATTGAAAAGCCTAGCGTTCTTTTGGGGCCTTCGACTGGCGACTGGTGCGGGCTCGGGGGCTGGACTTGTGGTGGTAAGGGAGGTGAAGGCTTGTGTGAAAGGTCTAGTAAAGAGTTCTCCGACTGACTCGTTGAGGAAACCTCCTGGCATCCTTCCAAATGCTCCAGGTGATGCTTGTTCGCGTCGCTGTGCGTTAGCAGATGCGTCTTCAAGTTCGATCTTTGGTTGAAGCTCTTGTTGCACACCGGGCACTTGTGGGGAGATTCTTCCATATGCAAGATTTTGTGGACGGCCAGTGTCCGCGATTGGCAAAATCCTTTCCCACACTCCGTACACTTGAATGGCTTTTCCTTTGAATGTATGTACCTAGAAAATAGAGAACACAAATTAGACACAAGCTCAACTTTCACTTCTAACGAGTACACAATGTAAACAAACATCTACATTTTTTATGGCTCAATAGACGATGAAATAAGCGCTTTGAATGAAAATTGAAGTAATTCTACATTACGGACACATTAGACTGTTAATATATACGGTAAGATATGAGAAAAAAAATGTTGGTCTCGTAAAAGCGAAGAAATATAACGTGTAATTTGTTCGACGGCGGAGCAAGACAGATATGGTGATCGTAAAGAACGAAACCGGTTGGCGAGGGCGCGCGTGCGCCCGCCGCCTGCGACCTCACAAAAAGGTTTTACACTTTTAATTTTTTTTTCTACTCTTATCGTCAACAATGCTCCGGTGAAACACGTCCTAAATCACGTTGTTGGTATTTGGAGGAAACATTAAATTAAATTAGAAGTCTGCCAGATAAATTGATTACTAGTACCGGGTATCGAACCATCCTTAAATAGTGAAAGTGGTTTCTAACACGGTTTTATTGTTTGACTTGTACAGAAGTAATAAACTTGCTTCCGACTCAATTGTAACCTACTTGCGAATGTTATTTGCTCTACAAATATTATGATGAAACATTAAAAACCGAGAGCCATAAAGTTAAACCATTTCACATGTAAGATAAATTTTAAAACTGTAAGTGGTATTATTTACGGAATGGTGATAACCATAACTTGAAATGTAATAGTACGCGACACCCAACAAGTAATGAAGATAAAAGTAATGATACATACCTATGGTCTCTGAGGTGGTCTTGCCGGCGGAAAGCTTTCCCGCAAATGTCGCACGAGTATGGTCTTTCATCCGTATGAGTTCTTTCGTGAATCAGGAGATTGTAGGACTTGGTGAATTGGCGGTTGCAGTACTTGCAAATAAACTGCTTCTTGGGTCTAGTTCCAGGTGCGCCTGGAGCCCGCATCGGCGGCGGGTTCCTGCCGGGCATTCTCTGCGACATGACGCCGGGGTATCTCAATGAGTGATGATAGAAAGCCGCGTTTCTGATCCACTGGTTAACAAGCATTGCGTGGTACGGCGCCGACGGTGGGAGCGTCGCGACTTGCGCTTGTACGTAGGCCGACATGGGGTGAGTGTAGTTAGGTACTGGCTTCTCATAAGGGTAGGGGGTCTGCATGGCTGGCCGGGGGTAAGTGTAGGGTTGTGCGGGTGGCGTCCAAGGCTGGTGGCGTGAGATAACGACGGCTGGGGGCGTGTCGTCGGTGGGCGTGTGCGGCGGCGTCGGCAAAGGGGGTGACGGCCGCTCAAGCTTCACTAAAGCTTCGATCGGAAAGTCTGGTGGATAACCTGGGGAAGTAATTAATGGTATTGTTAGTTAATTGTCACTATGTACAAGTAGCTAAACGATTCGATGTTATAGAAGTTTGCATAAGTATTTGCGTGCGTATGCAGGTATTACTTGTATCTACTGTATTGTAATTGTAGAATAACATTTTAATTTTAAGTCATAATACGAACGAATTTATTTTCTCTAAAGTTTTTCTCTATAATAATTATAATTAAATAAAAAAACAATGAACAACAAACGCACCTAACTATGAATTCAGACTGAAGTATACAAAATTAATTTAAAAAAATATGTATTGTAGAATAAAATAATCTAAACGATTCTGCATTACTAATCCGATGACGACGGAAGATAAAATAAACTTAACGTTTTCCTTATCGTCATCTCTAAAACAACAACAAAAACAAATCTGCAAAAAGTACACGTAGATACTTACTGTGATTATCCTCAATATGTTCTTCCTCCTCCTCGATATTGATATCGTCCGAACTGTCAACACTGTAAGGCTTATCTTCCATTTCCACAAATCAATTGTCCATACAACTAAACACTAGGGCACTGTCCTCTCGGCTCTCGAAGTCTCGAGCTCACTTTGGTGTCACTGTAGCTGTGTCGTCACTCCAAAACTGGTTTGTACTGACAACCGGCTTGGGAGAGCGCGCGGAGCGTTATGAGTTTGTGTGCGTTCGTTATCGGGGCCTGCGCCTGCGCGGCGGGGAGGGGGGCACATCAAACGCGCCGCGCCGTCCGGCGCCTGTGCTGGCTCCCGAGGCAGCCGCACCTCCCAATAGGCGGGGCCTACCGAGTTCTGCCTTCAAAATCGATCGGTAACAATCGCGAATTGCTTCAACCAAACACTGTTTCACTGTGACTAAGTTCTATTTTGAATGTCCTTTGTTGAAACATAGAACTTTGTCAAAGTTTGTCGTTGAAGGTTTTGTATCGTTTCGTAATTGAGTTTGTTTGGCAATGCAAATTTTTGGTGACACGGCGTCCCGGTGAAGCTATTAGGTGAGCGGATTGCTCCGGTAATTTGGTTTCGTAGGCAAGGCTTTGTGCTTGATTGTCGTATGTCTTTGTACTGCTGGTGTAATTTGTATCTGTATTGAGATTAGGCACGTATTACATGCGGCATTGTGTACCGTTTAGGAGTTAGCGAAAGCTCAGATGGTCTGAATTGAATTGTTTATGTTCCCATGTCTGAGCGCGATTGTCTTTGTTTGTTTGATGTTCGCCATATAACTTCGTTACACATTGTGTTTCAATGGATTTGTAGAGCTAAAGATTGAAAGCGCATATGTGTGTTACACGAGCTCATATTTCTTTGAGACAGAAAACGATCAATTTATTATTTACCCGAAGCACGGATACCTTGTATCATTCATCTAATCGAACCAAATATGTAGGTCCATACTTAGATTCCTGTCTAATTGATCTATCTAATCACCGAGTACCCCATACTTTTAAAGAATTTAATTAATTAAGTAAGTGGTTAATGCATAATTAAATACCTACATTAGATATTAGCGTAGATGCATGTTGCTAATCTGGTGATATCACTTTTTATAATGAGTTCTGTGTCAAATTCCAATTATTAATGAGTACAATGAATTGATATCATTTTTATGTGCTCAATTAATTACATAATATGCAATGATAATAAGTCAACGACCGCGTATGTTTTTTTAAGTTCAATTTATCTTAACCCTCTCCAGAACTCATCGAAAACTGACCGATCAGCAAAATCTGTCTAATTAACTAAAAGCATCTCAGTTATTATATTATTTATGATTCATCAACCTACAAATTAATCAAATTTAGATTTAGAAATATAAAACAACCATAAGTTATTTACTAGTACTGTTTTGCTAAAACACGAATAGGTACCTACTATACAACTTTTTGAGAGTAAACAATATGACGTATAAAACAAAAGCGCAAATGTTAACAATACATTACAAAAGACGGACGCTAATATACCTAATGGTACCTACATTCTCCCATTTCCTGTAACTCTACATTCTATTGTTAAGATTTGTAGTTACCATGGCAGTTAGGTAGTTTTGTGTGAGAAACATACTTGTGTTGTACATGCTAGTATAGATACTCATTATTGATGTAATAATGTAGAGTTTTGTAAAACAGTTTTGGAGTAGAATTCTTTGCCATTCAAGAACTCAAACAAGGAAGATTATACTTGATTGGTTATAATTTCTAGATTATAGAAAACTAATGTGACCGAATATATTTTGGAACTTTTTAGTAATAAAGCGTCAAAAATTATCACGGGGCTAGAAAGAACCTAACTTAAGTATCTCAAATTAATACATCGAGATATGTTAAGATCATAAGACCCACCGAAACACAAACGAATACACAAAATAATGCAGATTTCAGAAATGTAGAGTCATGTTTTTGGACACAACGACAAACATAAATAGGTACCATATTAAACGCAATACCTTCTGAATATGAAACTAACTAACCAAGTACCGTATAAAATTCATAACATACATAGAACGCGGCATAAGGTACATCGGGCGACTATTTCAAAGCGCACGCAAACATCGGTCAGGTGGGCACGGGACACACGACACTCGGCCGGCGCCCTTTGTACCTGATATCAAAGGCGCCGACTCAAACAAGTACCTTTCAAACACCAACTAACCTAACATTCAAAACTGCCAAGCAATTTTCGACTCTACAAAAATCGATGTAGAGTGCATAATTTGAAAGTGACGTTGCTTTAATTATGCCATTCAATTTTGTAGCGTATGCCTATTTACGTAGAGTTATTGTTAGTGTTGTGAGGTTGGTGGTTGAGTTGTTTCGGTTATGGGATCGGTAGAGCCACTAGACACCTTGTTGAGTCTAGAATTCGGTGTTAGTTCGTGTCAGTTAAGTAATGGTGTGAACAATCATGGGTTTTGTACGTAATGAGTCGGCTAAGTTGTTTATAGTTGAATGGAGACCTATTGAAGTTGTAGATACTAAGTAGGTGTTGGTGTAAATATATTTGTTGGGTGTATAGCTTTTGAACGTCCGGTCGTTGGAATAGATAAAATTTTCGGTTGAAAACTTAATGGTAGAGCTCTTAACCGCAAGTCAGAAACTTCGGCACGTACATACGTGTATCGTCAAGATTTACGAAAGGAAGTTTATGTAAAAGCCATAGGAATGGTTTTGAATGTTATGTAAAGTCTATCAGTCATGACAGTAAGTTGAATAGTAGTTGGTGGAAGTTAATAAAAAATTTCAAAATCCAGTTTTTACTGCGTAACACTGAATCAAAACTTGTAAAAAATAATTTGTGATTTTCAATGTCAGTTAAAACTGGTAGAAAAGAATTAATTTAAGCAACAATTCAGCAAATTAAACCAAACTAAGATCAAGACTCCTTGACCAAATTAAAAAAAAAACACCTAAAAGATAATTCTGTCGATAAAACTGGTAACAATGTGTCATTTGAGTATTTTATCTGTCAGACTTTATGACTGAAATAAAATTATTTACACTTGGCTTCTGTTTCGTTGGACAATATTTGTTTAACATAAAGATTTCATCATAACAAGACAATATATATCGCAGAAAGACGTATGTGTGGGTTAGATAACACAATAGACAGTATATTATTTATTGCATAGATTTTATAGTAGTAAACGTTCTCATTTTTTTATAACTGGGATTCTCTTCGTGGTTTTATCTTTATGGAAATTCGTTTTGAATATCGTTCATTTCCAAGTTTGAGAATCAAGATGATAGCCGTGAAAAATTGTGCTCTATCTTTGTTGTGTCATTTTTAGTGTCACTTACTTTTAAATTTTCAGCGCGGAATGAATATATAAATTTCTTAAATTATAATATTATATTAAATATTGATAAATAATACACATTGAGCATGAATAAACAATTTGCATTTCTCTACATTTTTCATTTTTGTGTCGTGAACAAAAACTAGTTTGCAACATTTAAAACCAATGGCATTAACACAATGTACATATTATAATATGTAGACATCAACATGTCATATGGACGAACTCTACAATTTTAATGACTATTCTAAACAAAATTGTTTCAAAGAAACCCTAACTATATTTTATGCGTCAAAGAGAGTTAACGATGATTGCATTAGTTTGCGTATCATTTGATGTAATCTTAACGATGTAACTTTAGTAAGGGATGGCGTAATTAAATGAAATAGTAAAATGTAACATTATTTTGGCATGAATATGCAAATGTCTTTGATGCTGTATTTTAAAAGACCAAGAGCTACAGATTTATTTACTTTAAGTAGAGTTTTGAGTTAAGTTATTGGTATTTTTATTTATTTAAAACTATTTTTTTTTAAATAAACGTTTCGTAAATGCAATCAAATTAGTATGGATAAGTACAAGAAATAAAACTAAAGTTACTTGAATTTTTTTCCGCGGTTTGGATTCATTATTATGTTTGCGTGTATGGTAGAGCTGGTTAAGATCTAAATTTAGTAAAACATAAACTTATAACCGGTTAATCATAAATGTGTGCCTACGTGCTTAACAGCACAAACTACGTCTTCATTTCAAATTACCCCCACATCAGTTAACAAAGATTAACCAAAGGCCTTGATAAAAATCTTCCTAAAACGTAGTAAATTCCATTTTTAGATTAATTAATCCTACCATATGACTGGGTTTACCAAATCCATAATTACATCCATACGGTTTAATTAATCGTTTGTAATCGCAAGTCATTATTACTCTACATTTTGGGAGGTATAAAATAATAAAATGATGCTGTAAGTTTTTTTTCTCGTCTCATGATTTCAAAGCATAAATTATGTAAATATCTTAATGTTTTATATGTAGTTTTTCCTTTTTATCTTGGTTATCTGTCTGTTTTATTTTAAAACCTCGCTTATGCCTATTTCAGTCTACGCTTAATGAAGGCTGACAACCGCCTGACCTTCTAAATATTAAATACCTTTTAGAGTACTAGAGAGTAGTAGTCATACTAATATTATAAAGAGGAAAATTTATATGTATAGATGTGTATTCCTCTTTCATGTAAAAACCACTGAATCGATTTAGATAAAACTCTGCACACAGATAGTATATAAACTAGAATTACATATAGGATAGTTTCTATCCCGATTTTATGTACTGGTGGGATTATTTTCGATTTATAGCGGGCGGGCCTATCGGCAGCAGCTAGTTTAAAATAGTGAAGTTGGTTTAATTTATTTAAACTTATGTTTCTATTGATGTGGAGTAGAGACGGATTGGCCATATTACGTATTCTTAAAAAGCGAGTTTATGTATATTCTTCCTCAAACGAGAATTATCTAAAACTTAATTATAATATTTTTTTTGTATTTTTTCTCTTGACGTATCTCTCTTTTTTTTATATGCTGCATACTCAACGAGACTTCGTTTTAATACATGCACTTGTCCTATATTAGTGTTTATTTCATATAACTATAGACATCCACAATAATAGTAGTGAACGTATTTCAGTGAACATTTCATCAAATACGTTATTAGTTTAATAACTTGTCAAAACTTGTTAAAACAGTTGTTTAAATATTATAAGAGTTTTATAATGTTTGCGCTTAGGTTTGAGTCTACATTGATTAAATATAAACAAATACGTGTAAGAACGTTTTTATTTACCTAATTGATTCTCATTTGCTTTTTGATTTGACTCTACCTATATTTATTAATATCATATTTAAATAAAAAAAGACAAAAATTGACAGTTCAATCAATAAATGCGTTATAACGAGATTGCTCTTATGTGCAAAGAAAGTGCAACGCAACGATTAATCTGAAGTAATGTGACCTCCTCCGTGCCAGGCACGAATAATTTTTGCTATGTATACGAAAGTCCACTCGCCCAAGGACTGACTCTAGCAATCGTGAATTATATTTGCCACACGAGTTTAGTTTTCCCACTTTAAAAAATCACCTCAATGTGATAATTTTATTAAATTCCCTACAGTCATTTACTACCCATAAATAAATTAAACACAAAAAAACACTACAAAATCTAATTCAAACTAAAATGAATCAAACAAACAATTTGGGATTGTGCAAAACGTCACATAATACCGCCAATATACTTCTTAATTTGCACAGAGCATTATGGCACACGGAAAAAAATATCGCAACTTCTAATTACTGTCTTTATAATAAATTGCGTGTCATTGCTCGTACAGTCGACCACTTTGATTTCGACAACAAATTAACAATTTAACAAATATAAGTCAAGAAAGACGATATCAGCCGAATTAAAAAAAGTACTGATTTTCACATATAATATAATAATAAATAATACCATTAGGTACATGTCCTTAATATTCTTGTCTGAAGATTTGTTTCGTTAACAATTACAAAAAATATATATTTGTCCGTGCGATTCTCAAAAATGACTTATAGCAGTTTATGAATATTTTTATTTCTGCTTACACTAATTTCAATTTAGGGAACAACGTAAAATTTTACTAAAATCAGTTACATCGATTTTGAGATGGAAGGTTAAAAGCACCGATGACTTTAAATACTTTAGATCTTATTTTACAAAAGAACACCTAAAGTAAAGCAATAAGGTTCATTCTTATATCGCTTTTTAACTATGGGCATGTGTTAAATCTTACTGAAATTCCAAATGCCTAATTATCATTAGATGGCCTTTACGAAACTGATAACGACAATATTACCATGAGATGTAAAACACAGAATGAAATAGAAATTGAACGTTTTCAATTAAATTTTTAAGTTCTTCAATAATTATATTGATAATGAAGATGATGCTACGGCTCCCACGCGTTTTCATTGGGCTTTTGACTTGCGACCCCGCCATTGCATTAGCTCATGATTAAGGACTTCCGTGTGGTCAAATCTATTTGAGCAATCACTATGTATACGCGAGAGTAAACCATTTAAATATGATCTACTACAAGCTACAACAAAACCTTTCTATTGTTTACACTTCTTAAAAAATAAAAAAAACAAATTCGAAAAATACCTCACACAACATCACTCCTGACCTTGAAACTTAAAAACAAATGACCTCTCTAACATACCTACTACGCTTCCAGAAATCCCCTATCATTCTAAGAACAGGTCATACATAGAGCCAAACACTGCTGAACCATTGTTCAGTCTACAATTCAGTCTGTAACTTGACACTGCACTGATAACACAGGTACGTCGGCATTTCGGCAAATCAAAGACTTCAGTGGCACTTAAGATGTATTAATACTATTATACTCATTGTAAACAAATTGGTTTATGAGTAAGTCGGTGCTTTGTTCTTTTGTTTTCGGCGCGTTTGTTTAAATTGGGTCACTGTATTACCTGGGAGTTACTTACGTATTAGGTAGTATATATTTTTCTGTATGTGTATATTCACACGTGTTCTGTGAATCTATTAATTAGATATTACAACGAAAGAGGTGTATGTTTATATGACTTTACAGAAATGCAAAAAAAAATGCCCCAAAGAAAAATGCATCGTCGCCATTTCTCTTCAACAAAAATTCAAAAAGCAATGAGTTTTCCATGAGCAAATATAATTTATCTTTCAGACCTACAAAACGACAGGCATGTTCACAGAACAGTTTTATCAGCATCATCATCACGAGCCCGTCTTAGTCTAAAGGTAAGGCATAGGCCTCTACTATCATTTATTCCGGCCGACTAGTTTCGGATCCATACGGATTCCGGAGTGAGTAAAACGTGATTAAATATTAGTAGATATTATGTTATATATTAGAATTTTCTCATTATTACTTACTAGTAGATGCCCGCGACTTCGTCCGCGTGTTAAGCAAACCCGTAGTACATCATTTTGTAGTATTAGCAGCGTACGCAGAAATAGGTTTCCGATTTTATACCTTTTCGCTATTACTTCGAAAATGTTCATATAATAATTAATTGATAATTTAGCTTCTCAACAGTGAAAAATTTTTCAAGTCGGTCCAGTAGTTTCGAAGCCTATTCGTGTCAAGCAAACAAACAAATCTTTCCTCTTTATAATATTACCATAGAATACATTGATCCTTTTTCGATGAAAATGTACTTACTCAGGCGGACTTAATGGTTTATTCACATTTTGTAGCTTACCAAAATAATTTTTACAACTAAAATCTCCCGTAGATCAAACTTTGACCCATAGTGGTTTCTTAGGATTACGCGAATGTTATGTAAATGAAACTACTTTTACTAAATCCGTAAAAGTAGTTTCATTTCAAACTTTGACCCATTTAAGTGAACTCCACGAGACGACTTTTATCATATTATCAAACTATGTATTATATCATATTTAAAACTAAAGTGTACCTAATTAAAATCAATTAGTGTTAAAGATTATCTATAGAGTTAATCGTTTGTTTATATTAGTTAAATATAACGGACGGCTGGAATGCGTTTTTACCTTTAAATATAATTGATAAGGCATTGTTACCTAATTAGTTAATGTAATACTTATTTGAACAACGAAAATATTTTGTTAATCCAATCTTATCTATTATGTAGGAAGTAAAATAACAAATAGAGTTAAAGCTTTACTTAAAAAGTAAAAATATAAAAACAATAAACATGAACCGATATTTTTATCCTGTTTTTAAATTTATGCACAAAAATTTGTGATGTAATTAATATCTCTAAATTAAGAAGCTTAAGGGTAAATTGAACATGAAGTAAAATAAGAACAATCTAAATATTTTCAATTCAGGGCTTAGATTTTGAAGATACCTAACTAGACTTAGTAATCTGTGTATTTACTACTAAATTCCTTTCAAGTTATTTAAGATCATGCTTAAAATATCCTTCAAGACAGATTAAAACAAAAGATACGACCTCCCAGACATGAATCAAGGAAATTGCAATTTAACGAATTGGCGCCAACTTCAATATCAGTTCAAAGAAATTTTTGATATTTTTATAAACAAAACATAAATTTAAGTGATTTTAGTTATCTCGCATACAGCTGTTTAAAATTTATCTATTTGATCGATATCGAACGCATTGCATCGTTTCCATTTGTTGATGATAGCGATCTTTTTTTTAATTGCTTTTTCTTTCTGAGAAATTATTGAAAACTGGACTTTTTGATTACAAACAAATTATGGAGTTGAGTCAGATTTTATGATATACTAGCTGTTGCCCGCGACTTCGTCCCCATGGGTAGAAGATATAAGTTATGATTTAGGTATACCTGCCCGGTTTTTTTCACATTTTCCATTGTATCTTAGCTCCTATTAGTCGCAGCGTGATGGTTTAGCCTAAAGCCTTCCTCGATGAACGGTCTATTCAACACAGAAAGAATTTTTCAATTTGGACCAGTAGTTCCTGAGATTAGCGCGTTCAAACAAACAAACTCTTCAGCTTTATATATTAGTATAGATATAGATTTAAGATATAAGTACTTTAAGTATGATAGATGTCATATATTATGATATTATTGAACAGACACAGTTTGTCACTTTTTTATTTCGTACTGTAAATTTTATTCTATGTGCGATAAATACAAGATTTGTAATCCCGGAAAATTCTTCTAATTTAAATTTAAACTGAAACATACGTCTTTTTGTCTGTTGTATTGCAATTGACTTTACACTTAGGTTGTCAATATGCCTTTGAATGAAACGGATGCCTTTGAATGGATTAAAACGAGGAAAATCCTGTACGAAAACTTAATATAATGACATTTCCATTAAAATATTAAATCAATAATCTAAACAGTAGTTATCAATATTAGCTACTACCGGTAATCGAACATTCGGCATCCTTATACGTGATTAGATTACATCTCACTCATACGACACATACGATATTAAAACTATAATATATCATTGTAAAACTATGTATAAAACAATTTAAAGACATCTAATCTAATGTACGTCCAAAGATTTATTGATAAACTATTATATTTGTAAGCGACCGGATCTAATTTCGGACTATGGTAGTGTTTAAAATAGGAATTCATTTGTTTATCACACGTTAACTCATGCAATGCCGAAATGAATATAGATAACATTTTTATGAAATATTTTGTTACAATTTTTATTTGAAAAAGTAACCTAGTAAGTATCTTGCCACTTCTCCTTCTCTTTTATACAATACACAAATTTTGTTTTGTATTTAATTTGCAATTTTAATTTGATAACATACAACTTAGTTTACTAACACGTATTTATCATCATTGCCTGACTAGTTTTGGACACAACCGGAGCCTTGAATCCAGAGGTGACGCCTAGGACTCGCGACCCCGCCGCCGCGTCAGTTCATTATTCAAGTCTCTTGATTTAAGCCGTTATATCGTTGAAGTATGAATCATTCTCACGAAAATTACAATAAAAAAATATTTGCTACATTTAGTTTTCTTTAACTAATTGTTGCAATACGTTGCTCTACTATTCCTGTCACACGGTCTGGCAAAGCAAATGGCCAACATAAGAGCCGTCTTTATACTTTATACAAACACTACTTAGTTTTGTCAACAAGCCACCTTATAAAATAGTGAACCGGAAACCGAATGGCATAATAATAACCGAATAAAATACACGGAACAGTTTGATTTCTTAAACATATCAACAAAACATAAAGAAGCACTGAAAGCCGCTCTAACCCCAGCTTAGCCCACTATCAACCGGCAAACATCAAACGTTTAGCAATAATCTATATTATTATACATACGATCGGCTACTGTGTCATGTCGGTCTCTTAGAACTGTCATTATCGACGGCGGCACGCTTTGATCTGATATCGCGTCAAATACCATTTGCTACCCAGATATTGTTTTGTGAAGGCAGGACTATGATAGTGCTAGGTAATTTCCAGAAGGGTTAATGGCGAAAGGAAAGAGTTTGATAAGATTATTTTTATATTGGCACCTTTCGATGAATCGGCTATTTTTGGACAGACATTTCACACTTCAGTATTATGCGTGCGCTACTATATTATCTATGCTCCTTTAGAGCGATGCATCTAGTAGTATAACAGATATGACTGGATAACTAGTATCTGTGAATATTTTTGAAGAACCTCCATTTTCTTACTAACTGGAGAAAAGCGCTGTGATAAGACGACACTTAGACACACTTCAGTACATAAGTACTTCATACATTGTGTACATGGACAGTGCAATCTCTAATACCGAATGAAGCCACTAAATAGCCTATACAAAGTTCGAAATGCAGGGGAAGCGTCAGCAAAGGCCAAGGCCGTCGGGTAACGGCCTTCGTGTCGTATTTGCAAGGCCTTGCCTTGAAATGTCTTTAGTATAATCCTACAGCTTATATTTGTTGTAACCAATGTATTTTAAATATCAATTCTCTACTTTGAAATAATCCTTTTTCAGAGAAAACATTTTTGTCCAAAAAAAATATGACCTATGTTTGATCAGCTGATGACAATTTTCTAGGAATAGACAAGCCATTTGATTTTTTAAATTTTAAAACAAATTGTATATACAAACTCTTTCAACCACAATTATAAAATATTAATTAGAAACAATTGTGCACCAAACGCTAGTAGGTACTTCGTGCGTGGTCTGCTGTTATTATGCTTAGAGTGTCAATGATATTTTCGATAATAAATATTATCAAAAATATAAATGACGTCGATCATTTTCGCAATATAGCAATCTACTTGTAGATTAGATGTGAGTAATGAGAAACGATATCAAAAACGCCAATGATCAACATGTACCTCAACAAAGAATACTTAGAAAGTATTATTATATGTATAATAAATACATTTTTAGTTCGATAGTCCATTGAAAATATTAACGAATTTTTGCCTTTCCCTTATTATTTAAACTATACAAATGGTCAAAGAAGAACGTTTATTTGTAGTTTAGGAAAAAACGCTTGTGACGTTAGGGTTAAACACTTTTTTACATAAAATTGACGTCAGCCGTAGGTCCATTTACGATGGAAGAGTGATATGTTTGCGAGTCAAAACAGTGCGTATTCAATAGGTTTCATTTTAGACAACTTGCAAAATTTCTTAAAATAAAGTTATACTGTAGTATTGACATTTACGCTAATTACCTTAGTTATACTCGTCTACAGAAATAAATGACTTTTGAGGAACTTTTAATTTTGTTTAAATTTGTACATGCGAGCTAGATTTTCTTGACAAGACATTGTGACGAAACGAACAATGATAAAATTTTGCATTCGTTTTTCCCAAAGACTACTGTAACCAAATTTTATCATTGTGCAAAAATGGTATTCCTTATGCAATCATTTTCACTTTGCACGGCAATGATTCATTACATCTATTTAGTAAATGATTGCCCAAAAAGAGGCATTAGAAGGGGAAAATTCTGCCGTACATTGTTCTTGTCAAATACGTCAGATTATGTGATAATATTAATTCTAGTTAACATCATTGTCACCGAACTATTTTGGCCTAATTTGTTTATTTAGTATTAGTTAAACGTGCAAAAAGGCAACCGTTGCGTGTCAGTGCTGACAGTTTTATCGACACGTTTATCGATGTTATCCGGATATGGTACAAGTTAGGAACGAAAACCTGGAGCTCGTGGCTAAGCTATAACCTCATAAGTGAATCGATCACAGGTTTAGCTACGCTTGACGCGGTTGGCCTCTAGATGGGTGACCATTCTTGTCATAACGAGTTCCTCCGTGTTTCGGAAGGCACGTTAAATTGTGGGTCCCGGCTGTTATTCCTACATTTTTGACAGTCGTTACAGGTAGTCAGAAGCATGAACTTTGTTCAAATATTCATGTACAAAAACTTGAAAACAAAATTTGCATATGAAGTAAAAGATTTAAAGTCAAAACTTATGCTGAAGCGATCAATAAACTGAGCCTGTTCAGCGAGGCATTAGCCTGCTCCATTATAGAGAGAATTTTACCATGGAAAACGATCAACATGCTGAGGTATATTATGTTCAGTGCTAGACATAAGCCAGCACCAAATTCAAAGAGAATTTTATCTGGAAGAAAATGATTTGCTTTTTGCCTCTCTCATCTCTTTAATATTACTTGTTTGTTAATTACTTGTCTATTAATATCCGCTACTTCTTTCAGCTTGTACCATCGCTATTACAAGGCTGCGGTTAATGTGCCAGCTCTGTAACATAATGGAACCTCAGCTGTAATCAGCGTATTATAGTTAGGAGTGCTTTTCAGTTCGCTATCGGCTGGTCTAAAGGTGAATGCAGGATTATTTATAAATTAAGGATAATATTTTTTTATCGCCGCAGTTGGTACTCTGAATATTAGTATGCGTGTCTATACTTTTGAGTCGAATTTCATATGTTTAGAGGTATTTGAAAACCCCGATCATTCGATTTTCAATTTTGGCAAAGAAGCCGAATCCTGAACATGCAACGGACGCTGGCTTCATTCGTTTGTCAACTACATTTGAAATAGGACCTCTGTAGAAATAATTCGTCATAATTACACATATGCTTGACTGTATTGTGTCCTATGTGAATAAATGTTTTTTCTTTCTTGTTTCTTTCATTAAGAGAAAATAGATTATGAAACAAATCGGAAGCATTTTAACCTTAAACCCTTTGAAATTGTATTACAAATTGAAGGTTTCCAGAGTATATTTAGGTCATATTTTATCCATGCTGTGTAAAACCATCGTTACACTTTTGAAGTTAACCGCTCACTACCGAAGTGGGCACTTCGCACCTAATGTGTCAATTATAATTCGCGTTATCACGGCTAATGCATTTCATGATGTTTTAACGATGGATTAGTTTGTACCGCAGATTAGGTAGTGACTCAGCTATTGTTTTGATCTATCGACATAGTACTTTATTCGTCGTGATGTATATATGTAATATTTGCAGGGTTTTTTAACCATTTTAGAAATGATTTTAGATTTTCCTAATGGTACTGGTAAATGGTAGTAGACACATGCGTAGATAGCGTGTTGAGCTCGACTCCTTGAAGGACTGCAAAACAGTTACCTTAGAAAGGAACGAAAAATTTAAAGAAGAGAGAGAGGCGTTTCCCAGCAGTGGAATAAGGTGGGCTTTATCAATAATAATTAACTCATCCATTAAAATGCCTTTACTCATGTCTAGCATGAATGAGGTCAAATGAACTTCATGCTTGAAACAACGGAAGATCAATATTTTGTGATTTGGGTATCAATTGAAGTGGTAAATAGTGAAACGAAAAGCTTAGAAAAATAAAATCAAGAACATAGACGAGGTATTTTCATCGGGAATGATCAAAGAAATATGAAAATACAAGAATATAGTCAACACTCCAGAATAGACTGGGTTATGAATAGACGGTATTCACAATTTTGCCACTCTATGAGCGAGTCGTTTATAAAGGAGGCATTGTTTATAAATGAGAATTATTTGCTTAAAAGCTACTGCGTACAGACACTAACTTCGTGTCCGATATCAAAGCACATGGAACAAAATTGCCTTTAAAATAAGAAAATGGTACACGCATAGCTATAAAATATGCCTAATATAAGACACTTTGATAAAAAAAAACACACAAAACGGTCGGATATTTTGACTTTTCTCACAACTCAAAGTAAATTATGTGTATAAAGACACTTAATTTACTTTGAGATGTGAGAAAATTACAGGAAATGGCACAATATGTTTAAATACACATAGTAAGTTTAAATTAGGCACCTAGTTCTCGCCATTGGGAAAAACCGAAATCATAAAAAGTTTTATTAGCATTATGACGTTTTCTCCATTCCATTTTTTAATATCAACCAAGACTATCGTGTCACAAGACGTACCAAAATTTTGGGGTTTAGAAATTTCATTCATAAAGACAAGTCAAAGTAAATATTTGGTTACGATGTTGAGTAAAAACATTTGACTGAACATTCGAATATAAAACCTGTGTCTGTGTGATTAAGGTTAAAATTTCTATAAATGTTTTGTATTGTAAATAGGTCCAAAATACACATAGAATGTAGCACCGCCTGACGCCACTTACGACCACCCAAGAAGAAGTTTTTGCACTCGTCGGATTAGCTTGCAGTTTATTTTGAAGCGAGGATCTGTGAAAATAATCACACTTTTTACAACTACCAAGGGAAGATCTGTAAATACCACTGGCACTTGAATGACCACTACGTATTTTTGTTAGCAACTTCTTCGTCAACACACAGACTAATTAAATATGCCACGTAATATTGTTTTGAATTGGATAGGTAGTAGATACATGGGTAACTTGTAGACATAGCTCTTAAAAGCGTGCAGGACTTAGGAGTATGAAGGACCATCGACTTGATGAAAATACCGTTTTGGTAAGGTGGAGGAATCCTCATGAATACAGAGGACGAAGCGGGCAGTGTTTGACTCTTACAGTAATGGCTCCCGCATTAGATCAAGGCCCCATTTTTGTTTTGGTTAAGTGAAGGAATCCTCATGATCACTCCCCACCTTTTTGGGGGAAGAATCAGGTATTATAGTGTCAGACTCTTACTGACTAAACCTGAACCACCGTAGAACGTCTACTGCATTTGATAAAGGTAACTCGGTTGAACTGGGTGCAGAAGGTAGAGGTTTTGGCTTTTGCAAACAATTTAAGAGAGTCCAGTTGTTAAAAACTTTCGATACCACTTCAAGTATTAATGAATTACGGACTGGATTTACAAAATACAGGATTGGGTTTTTGCTAATAATTTTGGGGTCCTTTTGTTGAAAATATTCTTTACCACTTCGAGTATTACCAAATGACCATATGCTTTACTTTCCCTACTTGGTACCTTTTGATGGAATTCTCTACATGGTCGAACATATTGCT
Organism: Trichoplusia ni; assembly: GCF_003590095.1. NCBI lineage: Eukaryota > Metazoa > Arthropoda > Insecta > Lepidoptera > Noctuidae > Trichoplusia > Trichoplusia ni. The sequence goes on along the minus strand of NC_039478.1, from coordinate 5,195,325 downwards.
AAGCTTGAGTTTACAAACCGAATAAAATGGTATAAGCCAAAAGGCCTAACGTAAACGTACGTTGAATTTACACAAAGACAGTTTCCATTCCACTGAATTGATCAGCGTAACGACACTCCATATCAAAGCATTTGCCACTTCAAAAACGCAATTTCTAGTAAGCATTAACGCTTATAATGTGACGCAATTTCACGCTATTTTGACTTCAATTGTGATAAAATGCTACTCAGTTACTTAGCTTAGACCACACAAGGCAATATTTTTTATACTGACACCTATCCACTAACATTGCAACGTTTAAGCAATTTCGACTTTATAGTTATTGACATAAGGATCATTTTTGATTGCTTTTTTAGAGTATTTTATATCATACATTGCACATTTGACGCTTTCAATTTCATTGACAATTGGTTGTCGATTGAATGTGTTTTGTATGTTTCGGTTATTTGAAGTGTCACCAAATTGTGTGTCGTATCGGAAATTGATCTGATGATTGATGGTTTTTCAAGCGGACGTTTTTTATAGGAAAAACAGTATTTAAGTGAAGTAGGCTTAAAATGTAATTATTTGATAAGATCTACAAATTCTCAAATTCTAAAAATCTGTTTTTACTTTAGTCCTTTGGAGATCCTAAGTATACCTACTTGTACAACCACAGTTATTATTAATCAAGAGTGAAAAAACATTTTAAATAACAGAAAACTAATCAGTTTCCTCTTTCAATTCCTCATATAATAATAACCGAACATCATTCTCATAAATTATTTAATAGGATACTTAATTCTCAAGCGAATATACCGAAACTAAATCCGGTGCATCGAGTCAAAATCACGATATTCCAACCAATTTTGAGTTCCTTTCAAAATACAATACATTGAAAGTGACAATTGCTTTTCGGTACGTGTCAAATAAATGTCCTGCAGTCACCAATTACAAACTTTAATTGCCGTTCAAACTGTCAACCCTCAATCAACTCTCCACCTTATATCATTGAGTTAAGGTTCACGGCTTATTTTTCAGATGGTAGGATTATGTTGGTAGTATCTTAGTTACAATGTTTGTGTATTGAGGACCCCCTGTTTGAACAACAAATTAGTTCCATTATACGCTTATGAGTAGGGAAGTAATGATGTTCAGGGACGGCAGAATACGTACCTACAAGCTCCCTTTAGTAGGTCGTATTTTTTCATGTTAGTTAGCTTAGCAAGAGCATATTATGTCCGAGATTAGTGGGGGTAGATATGGAATTTCATGTTCATGGCAGTTGATTGGAATGATAAATTAAGATATTCATTTTAACGTCCTTCGTAGCTACAGACCAGTCTTCAGCTGGGGATGATAAGATGATCGTAAGGCCGAGGGCATGGATTGGAGAAGGAGAGTTGGAGACCAAGCTCAGTAGCGTTGAGTCACAACTGTCACAGTTGTGTTTCAAAGTAAATCGGTCGCTTTTTTGAGAAAATGTAATAATGAAACGACAGAACTTACGACGGAATCATCATTGGCTTACGTCGGAAATAAAATTAAAAAAAAAACACGGATAAACTAGGGTTAAAACTAGGTAGGTACGGTTATTTTTCTATCTACATATTTTCCAGAAAAATAAAGAGAAGTTTCGAAAATAAAAGCCGAATGTAGAACGTTACTTCGAATCATTAAATGTTTAGCTTCCATAATAATATATCGAACCTCTGTATTACAAGCTTACTCATCGGGAAAAACGTAGCACCTATTCCGTGAACATACAAGGTTTTTACCTCACCGCAATAACAATTTAACTAGAAGAGATAAGACGCCTAAAAATCACCATTCAAGTTTACATAGGATTAGGGACCACCTAACTCATGGACAATACAAAATCCGTATCATTAAGAAATTTTTGCATAACATTAACAACTCTGGCGCATGTTACTAGAACGAGGAGCGGCATCCTTTGACTCCTTCAAAAACAAAGTTAAAATGGAACAATGGAGTAATAAAGCTCATTTTTCCCTACAATAAAACAATTCGTCCTACTGTTGGATAGCATTGTAAACTTCCGAATTGTAAGGATGTGTTGCTAACAGCCATTAGCGGCGGCACCAAAAGCGAAAATATTTATCTTTATTTCAGTTTTTGCAAAAGGCTAAAAATTGCATTGCATAAAACCTTTTTTTATTACAAGGCCCGGTAGTGTAGTCTTGCTAGGTGAAATTTTTATTGCGCAAAGCTTAGAGAAATTGCGATAAAAAGTGCACAGAAATATTAAGTCATAAAGTAACTGTTCGTTTAAAAATTATATACAAAGAGAAAGAAATGTTACAGTTTTTTTGGTTTAGAAAGTAGCTAAAAAATTAAGTTACTACTTAATGAGAGTACCTAGTTTCATGTAACTGTACTTATTCAGTTTTTTGTTGCTTTCTGTATCCGCCTCTATTTATTTTAGTAATGTCCGCATCAGATGTGAATATTTCATGATATGTTAAAAATCTCCTTTTTTTTAAGACAGCTAAATATATTTTGATTAGATAACCTTTTGCATAATATATTAAATCGGACATCTTACTAACTTGAGCAACCTTTGGGAAATATAATGATTTCATTATTTATAAGTCCATAGCGCCTTTAATGGCAAATAAATCTTCTTCCTAAGATTTATTCAGCTAGTGATAGTGTCAACTATGAATTGAAGAAATTTTACAACGTATTTGCATTCAAAAACTTCATTAAATCTATGCAGACTTTCTTCAACCGTTTTGAAGTTGAAGTTTTACCACATTGACATAAACTTTATCAAATAAAACATTTATAACACTCCTGCTTACAGTTATATTATATCTATAGGTACCTAAATGAAAGGATTACTGTATGAAGTCACCGCTATTCGAAGGTCGTACTTACCAAAGAAATTTGCTCGAAAAATGTGCAATAAAATTAAAATTTCGCCAATTGTCTTGTAACTGTTCTTTCACTTCCTAACTCCCGAACCTTTGGTACAGTTATTTTTACGGTTCACATCGTAGTTTATTACTTAACTGTTTGAATAGTTTTATAACCGGCTACTTTCTTTCCGTTAGTCCAATTACATTGCTTTGTAGATGCCGACAATGTTACCGTTTGTTACATGTTTACTAAACAAACTGAAGGTTTCGAGAAATAGAGTTGAATATTTAAAATCCCTTTTGGAAGTACCGTGTGCTTATGAAGTTATTAATTTCATGTTATCGATTCTACAAAATCTAAACTTAATGAAAAAGAAATTTGTCGGGAACAGGGACAATCTGCAAATTTGTCATGCGTATAGTCCGCGTGTTTCTAAACAGGAGAAGGTTAAATATGAATTACAATTCCTTATCCAACTAATTAGCCCAAGAAAGCTTACATATTAGGTAACTAAATTTATCACTTACATATCCTTGACGGTTATTAATTTTAATTAGTATGTCATTTTTAATATTAAGAGTAATAAACGAATGCTGATATAAAATCTTGAAACATTAAGGCAGAGTAGAACTAAATAATAAATAATAATAATAAATGCGGACAACATCACATACATTGTTCTGAACCCAAAGTAAGTTGCTAACGAATTCAGATACAACGAAGGTACCACAACACCCAGACCTGAGACAATGTAGAAATGTGATTTTTTACATTGTCCCGACCGGGGATCGAACCCGGGACCTCAGAGCTAGCGACACCTTGAAACCGGTGCGTACGCCACTCGACCACGGAAGTCGTCGAAAAACTAAAAACATTTCATATATCCCGTAGTACTTGATTCACAAGCCCTACCATTTACTCTACCTTCAATAAATTAAGCACTTATTAAATGTTTGTGGAAGGAGTAGTAAGATACATAATATTTATAAATAAGTATTGGAAAAATAATGGTATAATGAAACAATGTTAAACATGTTTCGAATATAATAAAAATATAGTTAATTCCTACAATGGCGCTTTTGCTGTGCTTTTGATTTAACATTTTGCATGTTCTTCAAATTTAAGTGTACTGTTGTGAAATACCTAGTTGTTTAGGTAACTAATAACTTATACAATAATACAGACCGTAATTGGCTATTCGAAGAAACGATGCCAATTTAACCCTTGCAAAACCGCGTCAAACGTTTGTATTTGAAATTGTTCAAAATAACACAAATAACTTTTCAGTTTTTTTTGCAGTGCCATTAACAAACTTTTTGCTCAAATTGCCATTAATGACGTTTAAAGAAACAACGGTATTAAAAAACAGCAAAATAAAAATGTAACTGTTAAAACCCTTCGCAACTCTTTCGCCAATTGCCCATTGCCAAAAACCTCAATAAACATTAAAAATAAACAGTTACTTTAAAAAACAATACCTATAATTGTCAAAATATCTTTTACTGCCAAAGGGTTCGCTAAAATTCAGCTAACGCTAAAAACATGCAATAAAATTGTAAAATCGCGTTACCCGTTCGCAATTTCGGCGAAATAAACGCTTACAAGGTTACACGTAAAACTGTACAAATAATCAATATTAACGAAAATTAACTCTTAACTTCTCAACTGTAGAGTTCATTTTCCGAGAACAATGTTAAATCACTGCCTAGTAAACAGTTAAACACGTGAAATATATTTTACCCTTTTCGTTACCGTAACTAAGACCGTTTTGTTTGAACGGTCATTGAATAACAGTTAAAGGGGACCGCTATGACTCAAAAGAGTTGCATTTATTTGGGACATTACAAAAACAATTGTTCTCTTTCACTGTTTGTCGCTTGCGAAACAGTCAAACTCATAAATTCTGTTTAATGCTTATGAAAGAGTTGTCTTTGTATAATAAAGGCCAATTAGGATGTAAAAGTGAAATCCTCTACATTTTGGTACATTCGATACGGCTATTATATGAAGGAGTTTAGAAAGGGGTAGTTACTTTCACTGAGATAGTTAATATATAGGACTTTTAGGAATAAGTTTTGTTACAACAATTATCTAAGAGTTTTGGGAATTTGGTTAAGATATAGATGACTCAAGAACATTTTAGACGTTTGCAATGTTTGCAAGTGTAGAATGTAGTTCAATTGCATTGAATCATTGGTAGTGGGCTTACTTAATTTAGACATTATATTATGATCATCAAAATACCAAATAAACTATTAACATGATGAAACATTTACGTAAGCGACCTTTATGGATGGTAAAACTGCAGCTGAACTGTGATTTTGATAGAAATATAAATAATACTTGTACTCATAAATGGAGAAATGGATATTTTTTGTGCAAAATGGATGCGATGGTTTATATCATACTGATGAGATTTTATAAAATATGAGAACTTAATGGATCATGGCCATGTCAATAATTATTTGGCTTAATGTTTACTTCTTATACAAGCGCAAATTGAAGCTGAACACTCTAGAATGTTAAGAAAATACAAAAAAACTTTTGGATTATCTACTCCGTGATTTACTAAGTATTTTGTCAATTCTTTTATATGGGCCTAATTGCAAAAATATCTGAAATATAATTAGATGCCGACTAAATAAATAATGCTGACTTTGAAATATTTATTGCCATTCAACGTGGCAATGCTGCCAGCCTTTTGGGCACACTCCCAGCCGGTAGTGATGCCGATGAATTTTTTGATGCTTTAATTTAATATTTTTTTAACTTGTAAATATTTAACTCTGTAAAATTGTAAATAAAAGTTGGTATGATGCCGACTTAGATCATAAGTTTAAATATTTCCCAAACATAAATTCTCATGTATTACCCATTCCAATCCAAATTAGTCTCGACAGTTAAAAGCGAAACTTTTTATTCGATTCCAAACAAAGACATAATTCATCTACTGTTTACAAAACAAAGAAATATAGTTCGTTGAAAGTAAGAACAGTTATTAACTACTATGGAAGTCTGCTCCAATAAACTGTTCCACTTTGAAATATTTATTAGTTTCCATAAAATACAGTAGAAAAAAGCTTCTAACTGTCGCCAAGCGTGTGCTGGGATTCTGGGAGCGTTTGTGTAACGGGGCCTTGAATCTGAGATGACAACTCACGAATGCCCAGAATAGATTTGTTCTAAGAAATGGAAACCGAAATTTTGACAAACTGCGGTGTCAAATGCAGCGTGAAGGATTCAAACAATGGCGCGTGGAACGTAAGCGTGCCTTCGTGTTTTGACCATTTCAATAAGGACAGAAAAGAATAAGTTACCAAAGTAATTATCGGACGAATGGTTTTTAACTGTATCTTAGCGGGGCATCGGACCGTCACAATGTGGACCCCGATAGGCGTGAACGTGTACAGTTTAGATCTGTACTGTTTATTTCTAAACTACATTAGTGGAAGGACAATTATTTCCTTTTCGTATTCGCTTTCAAGCGTGAAGTAATTTGGAATCTGTCCACAAAGATGTCACAAGTCTTTTGATTAAACATCCTATTCAAACAAATACCGTTTATCGACCGATTTTGTCTCCAAATGATTGTACCACTTAAAATAACGAAAGTTAAAAAACATACAATTTCAAACACGTGTTAACACTTGGATGCGAGTAATGCGGTAGCTTACAGAATTTATGTCAAAAATTATCTCCTATTAATGAAAAACGTTTGGAATTCACGAGAACACACGCAAATTAGTATAAAAAGTTGACAACCACATGTGACACGTTGAAATTTGAGCTTTTCGACTTCTGTCTTTGGACCCCGTAGTATGTCATTTAGTAGTATTGATTTCGCGGAGAAATTCACCGAAACGCTCTTGACGGCTAATCCCACGGTAAATCGCTTGTGAAATCGGTCAGACGCAAAAACGAAAATTTTGTGTTATAATGGTATTTGAAGCGATGGTGTATTAAATTAGTCAAAGTTTCGGAAATTGCTTGAAGACGCATTTGTTTTTTTGGGAATAATAAATTTAGACGTTTTCCAAAAAAAGATGAGAGTTATAATTATAGTATAATTACATCATCTACAACAAGATAGGATGATGAAATAAAAATATTATTCTTATGTCATATGAGGAAAACGGAATTATACTTAAATATTGATATTGTTAATTGATTAGTAATTTGCTCTAAATTGCTGCTTGCTATTAATGTGTCACAGTTTTATTATTCACACATGTTGATAATTGTTAGTAACTGTATTTAATGTATCGATTTGAAAGTTCTGGGAAAAGCTACTTACTGGATACCAGAATCGATATATGTACAGTCATTTTGATTAATCCAGAAACTCATGACATGATGATGATTTTATCAGTAGAATTCAACCTGCCAAAAAGATTTTATAATTTTGGCCTAAAGCACTATAGTTATCTTCGTAAATGGAAACATTTTATTTTGAACTAATAATGTAAGTTTATTTTCTTCCTAAAGTTATAACACCAATTGTATTTTTGATTTGATTAAGAAAAATTAAAACAGTTTTTTTTTCAAAAAATGTTTTTAAGCATGTAATCAAGATTATAAATTACAATCACTATGAGACAGTCTATATCGTTAACCATATAGGTAACTACTCTTAAATTTCTAAAAACCAAAATACAAAATCTACCTATACAAAAAAATCTCCAACTTAACTACAAACATCAGTCTTATCTCCGATCATTTTCACACAAACAACAATTCAAAATCAAGATTGTATTCCTAATATCAAAGCGATCACGGGGTGTCGCCTGATACGTAATGAGTCAGTTCACAGCATGGAAACATGATCGGTGGGCGGATGGCCGGCATCTGGCTCGCTTATCAACTGCTCCCGCCCCAGTATGCAGCGATGATTGCTATCGGTAATGACATAACATTTAAAAACTTTAATGAAAAAATAATTAAAGGAGTTCGTATATACATTAAGATAGAGTTCTACCAAAAAGTATGGATATTAGCAGAGCGAGCGATGTACATGTATAATAGAGAGTCATTTTCCTACTCATATGAAAGGTATATTTTTTAATTTCCATCGAAAGAGTCCGTATATTCAGCAAGCTAGAGTTCTATCAAAGAGTATGGAAAACAGAGGAGCGAACGTCAAATATGTAGACAGTAATTTTTCTCCTTATATAAAAGGTATATTCTTTGATATGATTAGGAAAATACCTGTACGTGATAATAAAGAGATAATAAGATACAAGTCTTAATATTTCCTCTTATTAACTTCTATTTATCATTTACTAAAGGATGACCGTAATGTAGAATGAGGGCATGATGGTTAAATAAAATAACAGATAAATTGTTCGATACCTCCTTAACAGTTAACCAAGAGAAGATTACAGAGACAACCAAGCATACTATTACTTAAGCTTAAAGCAACTTCTAGTAATTAAATCCTTGGCTAGAATCCTCAAAATTTACAAGATTTCTTGCCTAAAGAATTTAAAAGGCACTTCAAAATTCACACAACATCACATACCATGATTCCCAACCCTTAAGTTTCAAAACAACCACTTGAGTAGCTCGTAATGATCACTACTTGAACAAATGAACATCTAACACATGTTCACGTCTCACCATTATATTATCAGGACCTCACTTACGATGTTAGATAAAATACTCTCACAGCTCCTTGATAAGGAACTCTTGGATTTTTGGGTTTACAGCGGATTTTGCGCTGAAATTTTAGTTAAGCTGTCGATGTTCCATAATTATTCCAGTTTAGAAATATTTTAACATGCCATTGTTGCCTTTCGTCAGAATTAATTCATGCTACTAATAGTTAAATTGATTTTAAATGTTATTTTTTAAACCTACACATTTTTCAGTAACTCATAGCTTAACTTTGCTTTTGATTAAGCAATACGAAATTTATTAACTTTTTTGTTTTCTTCTCCATCTATTAATTCAGTTCTGAAACGATCATCAAGATCTAAAATAATTTCAATCTTTTGAAGGTTTTTAGCGCTTTCATCCCTTTCAAATTCGTCAGCTACATTTGCTTAACACAACATTGCACCCACTTCATTTCTTTACTCCCTTGCATAACCATAAAGAAGTAAAAATCTTTCAGGGAAGATTACTTTTTGTCTCCCTTAAAGTATTTTTAACACTCAACGTAGAGGGGGTGTTAACTATTTTCGTGAATTGCGATAACTATTGCTAAGTTTCTGAGTGACTAATTGTGTGACAGCAATATTTTTGTAACATGTGCTATTTTTGAGAGATTTTTGGCACCTGCCTAAAAAGTGCAATTTGATTTTTAATACACAAAAAAGGGTCATTTCAACGATAAAGGATCTGCACTAAGTTATTTAAACTTTCGTAAAGAAATTCCCGAGTTCTCCGTTTACGGACATTCTTGATAAAAGCAAATTCATTTTAAACACATCAATTACATACGTGAACATGAAACGAATCAAAATTCAAAAACGCCAACATCCAATATAAAGCTGCACATTAAACCCACAGTCGTCTTCGCAGATTTACAACAGTACCTAATCGACAATAGATCAACTATCAGTGAAGCAACAAAAGCCCATCACGAACTTTGTCATCTGTCTCCTGAATCCGATACAAAATTAACGCAGTGTAATAAAACACCTAAGTTAAAGGGTTTTTACGACGGAAACCGTTCCGCGAATTGTTACAACTATAAATTTTAGGTTTTTCAACTCGTAAAACGTCAATCATGTGAACACCCTGCACTATTCCGACAAATGATTTTGAGAACTTGTTTAAACGCAAAATAAACCTTAATACAATACTGAGAAGGTTCATATTTATTGAAATCAACGGCAAATAAAATTGGTCTTCAATTAAAACAAATCGAGAACTTTTTGCGTTCGCACACAAGCAAATAGCTTCTATTCCAAGCGAATAAGATACTAATTCGTTTGTTAGATAAGCAAAAGTAAAAATATTTATATTCAAAACAATTAAAATGCAGTGACAAAACGTGTTTAAGCAAATCCAGCTATAAAGTTTTTCAGCTTCTTAGGTAAAAACTTGGAACTAATTGTTAAACGAAAAACGTAGGTACTCAAATCGATTATGTTTATGATAAACACTGAAAAGGGTGAGGTAGTAAAAACGGTAGGACGAATCCTAAAATAATAAATCAAACGTTTTATTGAACTCTATTTCCTAATGTCGTAGTTTGAAAGTCTTGTTTAAAGTGTGAATAATGTGAACTAAACTAAAATGTTTAACGTGCTTTATACACCTGTCTGATAAGTATTGATATTAATAAACGGTTAGGAAGTCCAAAAACTTCAAAAGACTTTCCAAGAGATTCTTCTGGAAACGTTAATTTTGGTAACAGTGAGAGAAGTATAGAAGCTTACTCAAGTATATTCCCAATCGTGGAGTCAAGAATCAAGTTTATGACCAGATAGACGAAGATACTCTACAACTACTTACTACTTAATAAAATGACTTCCTCGAAGCAATAGGTAGAGCAGAACCTCGTGGCTTAAACAAAAATTTAATTTTCAAATCTAAAAAAATACAGTGCTTTTTTAAATTATAAGCGTGCTTAAGCAAAAAGTATCCAAAAACGACGCAATTCGACATAGCAAAACAAAACAATAACCTGTCTTACTAAAACGTATAAAACTACTTACAATAACATCACTTATTCTCATTAACGATCTTAAAGAAACGCAAGCAATCGCCAAATTCTGAGTACTTACCAAAAAACTTCGAAACTTGTGTACGTCAATATAATTTTTAATGGTTTTCCTATAACAAACAATGGGAGCGACACGGGCGGACCATTGTTTACCATTATTGACCATTGTTGGTATTATTTGTGTTAATGTGTTCGTTAATGGTCTGTCCGTCTGTCTGTACATGAAAACACTGATTTCGTGCTTAACGCGTGTAATGTTAATAATGTTATGGTGTTTTGCACCCTGCTGGTGCTGTGTGTACATAATTATGTAGGGATGAATGCTGCGATGCTGTTAGATTTTTGAATAATTGGAATGGACCGTTATTGTAAGAACTGGTAAGAAACCGTTTTCTGTCACATTTTTGCCTTGGAGTACACCTAACTTTCTGAATTTCAAAATGTGTTTAAGAAATTTTCTACTCGTCACCTACAGGTACTTACCCCATAGAGATTTTGTCATGCAAAGCATGTTTTGTACTCTAGCTAGTCTTGTCTATATTTATTGAAGAAAAGAATCACCCTTCATTACTTAACCTGGAGAATACTCAATACTCCATACTCAATACCTATATTTATAGCCTTCCAAAATGTTGTACATTTGTAAACTTATGTTAGTTGGGCTTGTTATATAAACTACTAATTTGGGTAGAGCATATCAGAATTATGGAAGAGAGACTAAGAGGACTGAGTGTTTACTTCTAATACTAAAATATGTAAGCATTACATTTATAAATCTCCTTAGTCTAGGGATCTACCCCTCATCGGCTTTCCCCTACTTAAATGGTTTGTACAAGTAAATTAATATTCTCACGATTAATTAAAGTCCTTTATTTCACATATTATTTTTTATTTTTTTAGCGCATGACGTAGCGAATTTTGCAATTATATTCTACTTTTAATTTGTATTGCACCCTCCTCTTACAGTAATAGTTTTATCCCATGGATTCCTCATACCTTCACTCTTGATTTCATTCTGCCCTACTTTCCAATAATTGGGCCAACATTTGTGACCCAAATCCTAAAAAAATACGTTGGTCTCGAAATAAGAAGTAACATCTATCTGCCACGTGTCTCACGAGAAAAATAAAAAAGCGAAAGTTACCAGGAATCGCAAACCTGCGGACAACAAAACATTTTTGCACTTTTTCGGCTTTTTGCAAATTATTTTGTTCTGTTTTGTCAATAACGTAATGTATTTAACATTTATTGGGCGTAGAGAAACCACACACAATGGTACTGTAAAATATTTGGAATCTTTTTGTAGTTTTTATGAAAAATAAGTGTGCCATCCTAAGTTATCTGTGTTTAATTGGTGTGAAGAATAAAGAACAAAGCGGATATTCTGAAAAAGGTATAGTTTGTGAAACTGTTCAAGCTATCAATAATTTAGCAAAACCTTAGTCATATAATTTGAACCAGTCTATGGAAATATTCTTGATATCAAATTATTGGAAATAAAACTTTTCTACGCAGCAAAATATTTTTTCCTGGACGTTATATGTGACATTAAAAATACATGAAACATTCCTGTCATCATGAAACTTAGCGGCTATTAAAAACAAATAGTTATTTCAGTCTTCGGTCATTAATACCAACAATTCCGTCGCAAAATATATAGACATTAATTTGGTAGTTATTATCATTGTTCGGCTTACTGCAAACAGATCTCAAGTCATAAACATTAACGTAAAAATCAAATAAAAGAATATAATGCAATTTCAAAAACTTTAGAACAAGAAGGTCTATTCGCCTTTTTGGACCTTCCGAAAACGTTTTAAACAATTCTTATATTTTGTCTCATTTATTTATTCATCTATTATTTTTTGAAAATGGTTTTACAGCCCTGGCGCGTGGACGGAGCACGCCACGGTGTACAATCAAAGAAACGTTAACAAAAGTTTAGAACATTTTGTTCAGAGGAAATTAGTATCTTGCGTCTTAGCTGTAAAGGACAAATTAGCATGCATATTTCGAGTAATAGTTACAAACTGTCTTCTTCCCTTACTTAACGGACGACAAAGTTGTAAAACGATTGAGTAATATAATATCTACCGGTGACATTGAACATTAGTTACTGCTAAAATATTTAAATATTTTGTTTGCATAAAAACTAGTTGTCGAAACATCCATGACGCATGAGAAATGTCCTTGAAAACTTTTTATTCATGGCGCAAGTGGTGTAAATAATTGAAAGTCAAAAATAATGCAAGTAAACCTGCAGAAAAGAAGACAAAACATAATTTTGTTTATGGATCAGATCTTGGTCTAGTTCTTCATATTTTTGATAGGGATTTAGAGTTATTTACCGGCACTGAGAATCAAACCTAAGTACTTAGGTATCTAAACACAAAAAAATCTTATCGTTAATTACAGGAAAACCGTAACCATCAAAAACCAAGTATCAGACAAGTCTGAACATGTTTTAGTCATATCCTTTGTCAATTTAAATTTCCCACAACTATAATTTAGATAGTACAGTAATATAATATTAAACGACAGGTAATTCCATTAATTCCCACGCCGTAAGAAATATATCTAAAACTTGATAACTACATAAATATTTGAGATGATAATGATATAATTTTAGTGATAAGCGCTGGTGTGAGTTTGCAGGCCCTATCTTGTGTGACGCGTAACGCCAACGGTAGCTCAATGGACTTGAGAATTGTAATGAACTAGCTTTTTCCCGCGGCTTCGCTTGAGTTGATGTCGCTTTTAACCGTATACACAACAACCTGCTAATCCTCCTGCAGCCCGGTATGAAGCAGCCTATGTGTGAGACTAAAATTTCAGATATCTCTATTCCAAACCCTATCTTTTTTCAAGCGTGCTCAAGCATGCAAGAATGTTCAAGCATGCTCACGGAAACAAACCCAGACTAATATAATAATATTTGCTGAATGATTCAACGGCATAATACGTCAACATTAAAAAAAAAATGGTTGTTAGATGTATGTAAAGTTTTGATAAAATATTTTAATTTGCAACTTTTCATGAAATTTTTCATACATTGGCAAAATACAAAATGAAATGTAATGTAATAAAAAAGAAACAAAAAACTGCAATAGAAAAGAACATAATATTATTCAAATAAAAACCGTAAAAAGAAGAAATAATGAAAACTGTAAAAATAAGGATATTAGAGATATCTAACCAATTACTACCAACTCACCACCAACCCTAGCTAGCAGTCTTACCAAAACACATGAACCATTAGCAGAACTTGCATATACGAGGACTCTACAATTATGTACACAGTAAATGCTACCGGAGACATTCACTCCTTGGGAACCTGCCGTGGTTATCAGTCAAGTGGCTTGACCCTGCTGGCGACAATAAGACGCCGATGTCAAGTTAGGCGCCGATTTACTTATCGTGTGTGAAAATTTATTTGTTTACTTGTATTCTGCTAGCTGATTGTAATTTTGTCTGCTCACTTCAATGGTCTCAACTTGTAGTTTTTTACAAATTTACCTGTTGCTAAACAAAAAACATCGGAATCGAAAGTATTCGAGGATTTTTGCCAACCCTATTGTCACTCCCAGAAGTTATTGCAGAGCTTTGACAGTTTCGTTTATCAGATCCATAGCATCGTCAGTATTCTAGGTTGTTCTGAATTTAACATCTTTAATCCGTGCTGAGTAGCCATAAGTATCCATCTCAAATCATTGAAAAAATATGTGAACTTGGTAAAATTCATGAAAATAAATGACGTATCAAAACGACTGCTCGAGTCGAGGTGACTGTGCGAGTGGTTGTAAAAATTTATTTGCAAGCCTCAATGATGTTCAGTTTGCTATCTAATTTAATTCATCATCACGAGTTCACTTCAGCCTCTACATGTAGCTTCCTGTCTTACGTGATTATGAGCACTTTTATCATAGAATAAAATAACAGCTGTAGGTAAGACGCTTATCACGTTTTAGTCATCTTAAAAATATCCATCTCTGAATAGCTTCCGTGTATCAGTGAGATCATCAGCTATAATAAAGTTATCTTACACTGACTAAATACTTAGAAAAAAAATACTATTCATAATTTGTAGAAAATAATACTAAACAATTGATAAACAGATCTTATAAATCATAATAATTACGGTTTAAGATATTTATTTCTCAAAAAGAATACAATTCACTTACATGAGAAATACAGGCTAAACATAAAACTAAATATAATAATTACGAAGCAAGTAGGTACTCGCAAATACTTGAGATAATTTGTTAAAGTTACAAATAATTACGAAAATGGCAACTATTAACTGATATTTCAAGGCAGACATTAGGACTCCAGTTTCGATCATTACATTTCTGTCAACGGCCCCTAGAAAATTGATATTTCCCATCCATCGAATTGTTAAAATAAGTAAAATCATCAAAATCATCAGCAAATCTAATATAAACGAAGAAATTATGTAATTTCAGTTTTAGCAAATTTTATAATCGTATCGTTACATAGGTTCAAAATATCTAATATACCATTTGAATTTTTGAATTTTGTCATCGTAATCGATTATTGAAATTCGACCTAAATATTCAATCGATCCCGTAGCATTTATCAGTTATCGATAATAATTACATCACCGTGACTGTTTGTGACGAATGTTATTATTGTAATGAGTGATACATTTGTCTTTCTGACGATCACTTGTTATTGTGACAAATAATTTTCTTTAAACTTTATCTTAATACGAAACCACAGAGTAAAACTACATCATTATTCGTTTTCTTTTGTCAACCATATGATTTATACCTATGTCTAGCTTTTGCAGTTATCGCAGCAAGTGACCAGTCTGGTAAGAATAAATTTACCTGTTTCAATTTGATTCACCAGCTACTAGGTACGCCAATGTCAAATATATTTTATTCTTAGCTCAATTTGAAGCTATTAGGCTATTATGATTGTAGAACATCAGATTTGCTTATCTGAAGTGAGAGTCTTACCAAATAAGCATGGATTAATATTCCATTTCCACTTATCAAAGTCACACTAGGAATGAGACTAAAGGAACGTGACATAACGCATGCAATAAGTGCTCTTAAGTAGATCTTCATGTAAAATGAAGAGTCTAGATAATTCTCATAAAATGAATAAATTTTGTACGTGAGAACAATCTGTCCTTACTTTAAAATATCACATTTTCGTCACCTACGGATTACTGTCTTGTATTTTCCAATAAACTACTCGTAGATTATCATAATTATCTAACTTTTAGAATGATCTAATGTTTTTCATTTGTTTCGAACATCAAAGATTTCCTGAAAATTATCAAAATAAGGTACTCCCCTATCTGTTTGATTAGAAATGATTTAACACTCATTTCCAAGTATGTTAAGTAGTCAGAATTAATACTTGTAGTGACTCGTAGACATACTGACTACCGCTTAAGTAGCGTTTTCCTTATTTGTAATATGAAATCATTATTAATTTAAGTATTTTGACCTCAATAACTTGGTTTTATAGTACCCAGTTGCTACTGCTTTCAATAGTCTACTGTGTCCTTTTCCAGTTTCCTAGTCCATTCCTTTAATTTCTTATCCTTCTTTTAACGCTATTCTTCTTACCATATTTTTTTCTCCATCTTTGGCTTTATCGAACTCCTCTGTTTTTAGATTACTATTTTTTATTGTCAGACAATAATCTGTTATTAAGCCGACAACCTCTTTCTTCATACTATGATTCTATTGTGTGAGTATAAAAATCATCTTCTATAAAACCATGTCCCTTATCGTTTTTTCCAGGCATTCGTTTTATACCTACACACACATCAACTTCTTAATAATTCCAACTTCCTACATTCTCCAACATCACCAAATCTCTCGTCAAAGATAACCTCGATATCAAGTAGGCATTAAACAGGTTACAATCAAAACTAGTGTGGGAAAACATTTCTATTTGATCAGATACATTTACTACCAGAGATAGTAGTGAAATAGTCATAATCCTTCCCAATAAGCTGTCAATCGGGTGTCCACATATCTTGTTTGTTTTCTACTTGAAAAACGTCTGAATGTATACCCATGAGAGATGACTAAACTGGGTTTGGTAAACACTGCTGCAAATCTTGTGATAGATCATTCTCTGCGTGATGGATTGTTTAGGAAGTTATTGATATCTTTGCGGTGGATGTAGGTGAGTTTGGTACTGCACTTGTAACGATAGCTTATGTATTTATTTATATCTCATTTTATTCACTGGATTACTTCGTGAGAAAAGATACGTGTCTATTTTAAAGCGTATACGGTGACATAGATCTTATATTCTTAACTTCTTGTTGAGATCTTTTATTTATAATGTAATTGGGCATTTACCAGTGAATCTTTATCGATTCTTTAATCTGTTATACATCCTACAAAACCATTCACGGAAAGGTTGTGTGTTGGATCTCTTTTCATTTCATCTACTTCTTTTGTAATTTTTTCAACATAAAGCACATTTGCAATATTTTAGGTCCGTTCATAGTATAGAGTATTTCTAGTTGATAGATCCCTAGCTATAGTAATCGTTCTTGTTGTGATAACAACTGCAACCTGTTTCCGTTAACTATCAGTATCAACCATTAACACTGTTCAAATCCCAAAATGGTGAACCACAAAATATGGATTTCCAAATATGAAGTATAGCAATTTCCTCTTCATTACACATTTTGAAACCCCTCACCTTTTCAAACATATCAGGCACGAACATTTAGAATCCAAACTGAATTCTAAGTACCACTCAATCGATATCGCTAG
This sequence comes from Trichoplusia ni, assembly GCF_003590095.1. Classification (NCBI taxonomy): domain Eukaryota; kingdom Metazoa; phylum Arthropoda; class Insecta; order Lepidoptera; family Noctuidae; genus Trichoplusia; species Trichoplusia ni. The sequence goes on along the minus strand of NC_039478.1, from coordinate 5,178,018 downwards.
CGCAAAGTTAAACAAAATATCAAATTGTATTGTGTACACTCGACCACACTACAACAAAAACTTCCGTATTACGGGCATCCTTATCCCAGAGTACTAAGGTCGAATTTGTTGATTGTTTTTACTATGAAGATAGGGTCGATTGTACCAAAAATCAGAGCGCTGACATCAGAAGGGTTTCAACAGATGCGCTGTTATCTGTTATCGTTGCGATAACCACCCGTCGCGTACCGACAGACCGACACGGCATTATCGTAATTAGTGGGTATAGGGAATAATTGCTCACTCAACTTGTGAAGGTGTTGACTGGCGTTGCAGTTGATATGACTTTGGTTGTATTATTGCTTGGTTTTGTATGATCTTTTATAGATTATTTGATGATTTTTAATTAAAATATATCTTCCAGATTTATATAAAGGTGACTTGTAATAACGCTTGATATTTTGTCGAATACTTTTATTGAGAAGCTTAATCACGTAAGGTTTATGCTGAAAAGCTTGCCATTAACCTTTCTGTCTTTTAATGTAGATAATAATTGAAAACAGCTACAGCCAAACAGGCATGCATGTCTCTAAGTGGACATTGAGTTGCAATATAAGTAAACAATTGCATAATTCAAAGGGGGGATAATGATGTGTTCCAGATTCGCTCGCTGTTAAATGTGTCCCGGGCGTTTCTATCCCTAAAAAATATTCAAAATTGAAAGTAGTCCATTCGCATGATTTGGGAGAATCAAATTAGAGCGAATCGACTAAGCCGTATAAGGCTCTTTAATAGAGATTGAGCTCTACGCCGATAATTGCACAATCACGCTTTCACGAACATAATAACATAACTCCAAGACTTAGTGGTACACCCTCTGCATTAAATGTATGTTTATCCAAATACCTACAGACTTATCTCAAAGCTTCCACAACAACATGGATATAAAACCGTTTGAGAATAATCGATTCCTCGCAATCTACAGCAAACTTTTTCACAACAAATTGTCAATTCCTCCCAACGAGCCATCCCCTAAAAATTTGCATGCAGAAGCGCCACTTCAAAGGTAACTGTTGATAACTACCTCGACTTGACTTTCGATCCTCAAACTTACAAATGTTAACCTTGGGGCTGTCCCGTAAAGCTCAATTTTAAATGCACCAGAGGAATACGCTCCCAGCGAAACCTAAGTTTAAGCTACAGGGAAAATCGAACTTTAGAGTATTGGTATAAAGTTGAAATTGGTAAATCAAGGCGAAATTTATATGATTTTCGTCTGGAATGTTCAGAGCTGATTGTTTTATCTCCAAAGCGTAGTTCCCGAGGGGTGGTTTAACACAATTTTGTACCGGTGAATGAGTTTTGGTAGCCGCCAGCCATCTTTTACTTTGAAATAGGTAGGTACTGATACATACAGATGAACCCCAGTACCTGCCTATTTATAGGCACGTTGGAAGGTCTCTTTACTAAAGGTTCCTACAGTCGGTAACTAAGTTATTTCAGAGAAACATGATGTTTTTAATAAGTATATTTAGTGGATAGATGTTTAACGTGTGTTATTGAGTCACAATGGCACCAAAATAGTTGAGAATGTTTGTAATAAAATAATATATTATTCGTAAGTATTTATAAAACGGTGATTTCATAAGTAACTTTAAATGCCCAAGCTGCTGTAAGTTCAAAATTGCGACTTTCGAATATTTTAAGCTGCAGCGCCACCTATGATAAAGTATACAAACTATTTGAATACCTCTTTCTATCGATTCAGATCCATTTAGTTCCACCTTGTTACTGTTAGATGTCAGTGTTTAAAATAAGGCATTAGTATTGCACAAGATGGCGCTGAGCTGTAATTTGTTTTGTAATAATGAGCTGCAATGTGTTAGTTTGGTCGTTAAATTAAAAGTAAATAAATTATACTAAAAGGTATAGCAAAATCAATTGAATACAAATTAGTTTGAATCAATATAAATATCGGTAAAAATAACTTGCTAAAGCGCCATCTATGATTTTGAATAAACACTGCGCGTACAATCGATCAACACCCATCGATTGACTTTCAAAAGTTTACATCGCGTAAATATAGATGGCGCTGATCTAACTCTCTTCAGTGTGGACTTTTGAAAGTTCCTCCAATAATAAAATCTTTATCACGTTATAGTAAAGCTACATTTTAGTAGCGTGTCCAGTGATCCACCGTTAATAAATTAATAGTTCTTTATTAGTTAACGCGGAATGAATCATTACACCGGCGGTCACGTTATTGGTCTAATTTGGCGTTCGGTTTTATGTGTTTGCTTGTCTCTGGGGCGCCCTGCTTTCATTATCCGCACCGAATGCTATAAATTGTCCGGATCCTCTGACTTCAGGGTGATTTGTCGTGTAAGAGTTTAGTTTAATCCGGTGTTCCTTAAAAAAATAGGCAGTTTACTTAGTAGGTAGGTGAATGTAGATTTTTCTATTTGGTTGAGACAGTAAGTAAGTAGTTAAAATTCAATTTCTGAATTTATTTATAATCTCAAAACACTTATGTTTTTATACTTTTCATTTCCAATATTTTTGGTACCTGCTTATTTCCTGAACAATAATCGGTTTACATTGGTGATATTTATTAAGCTAACCATTTTATACAATGCATTTATTAAGGTAGATGCCTAAAATCCATACCAAACACCACCAACAATAAAAACAAGCAAACATCACGTCCATAGTGAAAATACGTCAATACGTTTGCACAAGTTAATTTATCTGTGTTGTCAGTCAATTTCCGAGGCGAGGCTACTTAATCAGATTCATTACAGAGCGGCCTGTGTCCGCAAACAAACGGGAATTACTGTTTACACTAGCCGGTGTCGGCTTATTGCGAAATCGATAGGGGCAGTAATTTTGGCCCCGAGTGTACGTGCCAATATTACAGTATATTAGTTTTGTGTGTGACTGTAGTTTGGTAGATGTGGTGTACGCTGATTCTAGGTGTTGAGTGTTTTTGGTTTGTTTCTTTAGGGTTAATAAAGGATTAGGATATTTGACTTAAAGGGCCGATTTTTCAATCGCCAGATAACTTCTATTTGACGAATGTTTGACGTCTTGACAGCTTTTGTATAGAAACGGCCATATTTATTCCTCAAATAAAAGTTATCTGACTATTGAAAAATCGGGCCTAAATCTAATAATATAAACAGTCAGACAGATTTGAAAAGTAACACTTAAGATTAGTTAAGATGATGAAATGAGTGGTGGTGGGGGCTAGAAATATTACGTACTGGTAAGTGACGTCACACGAGATTTTAAATCACTGTATCGTCTTATTTTTTTGTTAAGCACATGGCTATATTTTTTGGAAATCTCTGAAGGATTGAACAGATTTTTTTGTTAAATACCTAGTATTGTATATAAATTACGATCTGTTATTGCGGTACTTCTATAATTGTGGATTGTGACGCTGATCTACGCCGTTTAGTTCACCGTGAAGCTTTCGTGATGATCGCAACAGTCACAGTTATAAGTGCTCAAAAAGTTGGCGCCAGTTCCTCTGTAAAATTTATTATCTTTTACGAAATAATATAAGGTGATTTGTCTGAAAGTCTTTCATTGCTTGTAAATCTTGGAGAAATGGAATTTTCCTGTAACTGGTACCTATTCTAAATTTTTTAAGAAGTTATGAAAATTTTATTTTTGGACATTCTTGTTTTGAGATTCTGCTACCCCGAAAAGGTAACCAGTCTACGTGGCACAGAATATACTTTAACTGACTCAAACTCGCTTCATCGGCACATGAAAGCACGTTAGCAGTAGTAAACTGTTGTAAAGCCAGCGCGTAGGAAGCGCAAGTAATCCTACGCCCACACTTATTACTAAGCCTGCAGTAGTGAAAACTGACCCCACAAGACTTGTAAGAATGTTATAAAACGCTTATAAACTCCATCATTTATGGCTGAGCTGTTTGCAAGCATGTTGCATAAGAGAGATATTTAGCTACTATCAGCTTCTTGCCTATTTCCATTTTACAATGTAGCTGTCAGGTTGACGATTGGTGTAAACGAAGACGAGGGTTAATATACCTAATATACCTACTTGTATAAGGATACTTTCTTGCGGCTGCCCGCAAACTCTAGGACAAGAAGCGTCAAGTCTGCAGAGTCTGGACGCTTCTTGTTGCTTTCTTCCTTTCTTGTTGGGGTTTTAGTAGTGATTGGAAGAAAAGGAGAATTGATTTGGGAATCCTTGAAGCTGCGAGCAACCTTCTTATTGACATACGAAGTGTTCGATCGCTAACCTTCCTCAAATGGGTATCCGGCGAGATCTTAGATTATCAGAATTGTTATGGCCTAAGAGCTACAGCTAACACAGATTAAGGAGCCATCCGATTCTTGCGGGGTGTATGACAGATATTTCAGTAATATGCAAACACATCGTATAATAGTCGGAATGGGATGCTTTCTAAGACAAGGGGACATAAACTCACACACTCTTTAGTTCAATTGTGAGTAAAAGGAAAAGCGTTTCGATGAAAAGAAAACAACATATATTTTTCTATAGAATTAGGATTCGTTCAAAACTTTATACTTAGCAGTCGTAATTGCTAGAAAACTTGGCGATCAATAAATCAGATCTTGAAAACGTATTCCTATCGACAAGTTTCAGCCTTCCGACCCCAAATCACATCTGAATCTCTATACAAAAGTAGGTATAACCAAACCCCTCATTCAACCCTATACCTATAACTTCTAACTCCCGTTTCAACCCTCACCCCTGTATGTCGTAGGGCGTGTCACACCGCGGGGGACGACCGCGCATGCTCTGTAATAATCCCCGGGATCCAAGATGGCTGATTCAGATTGATGGGCGACGGGAGACAAGGTTAAGCGGGTGACAATTTACCTTCTATTATGTTTCGAATTGTTGATGCTGTTTTGTTTTTTTTTGTGTTGTGTTATGTTATGTTGCTGTGCTGATTTTGGAGAGCTAAAGACTTTTGATGATACGTGGAATAAGTTGCGAGAATGTGAGATTGTCGAGTACCGAATATTTATTGTATTTTCTATTTTTAGGGTTCCTATAATGGTTATGTTTTAGGCACTCACTTAATATCAAACAGTATTTTGTCTTCATATATTACGTACATTTTGCTACCGTTAGTATGTTTGGTACAGGCGTTTGCAGGTTTCATATCTGCCCGAGACCATGACTATATACGCAGTATGGAAAGGTTGGGAAAAAACTCCGGATAGAACCTGTTTAAATAATATTTTTTTGGTGGTATAGGAGTTCAACAAAACAGACTTTTGTAACTGATTAATTCAATACATAGACTAGATTTTCATCTAGGTACTCTTGTGACGATAGGAAGTATGATGTTATTAAAAGCTAACTTTTAACTCTAAAAACAAATTGCATTAACAATGTTAGTTATTTATGCGATAAATTCCTTCATAAACCAGTTATTACTATATCCCATTTTTTAAGATATAAGTCTAAAAAATTTGTTTAATGCCCTGGTATAGGATTTCAAGAACGCTTAAATATGCGCTCTCCGTGAATACAAGTGATTGTCAAAGTTTTACAGTTTGGATAATTATTTTGAGTATTATAGGTCTTTGAGCTGTTTCTGACGTAAGTAAGTGTTTAGGCGATAGTATCCGTGGTCACACCCGGTGAAATAACAACAATCACTTGCGGTCTATAGTACCTAAAGAGCCTTGGAAGTCTTATTTAAATTTTAATTGTTATATTTCGGCTGTCTTATTGATGTTTGGTATTTTGTACTTAGACAGTGAAGTCATGTAAGTAATTGCATTGGATGGAATTGATTATAACAAATGTCATTTGTTTGTGACATTTTGTGCTTCCTAGAAACATATGCCTATCTTCACAAACAAAAAAACAAATGAGGCTATTTTGCAGAACTTTCCATTTTTTTTAAGGTATATAAATCTATGGAGACGAGGAGTAGCCAGGACCGAGGAGGGCAGCCTAGATATACGTGCAATTAGCAACAGACAAGCACACAAAACATGAATACAACTAGAACCCAATTCTGCTTTTTACAATTTTCAATGAACAAATGGAAATTGGATTAAATTTGACAATATTTGTATTCTCTTAAGCTTTTGGCTTACACAATAATTAGAAATTCAGTGCGAGCCGGCATACTCGCTGTCTTTACAATTAATTGTAAATTGTTAAGAGCAGATTTCGGGTCCCGATGTAGTTCTTAAATTACTATTATATATTTTATGTTTTTCTTCTTATGTTCTTCTCTACATCTATTTTACAATAAGTCAAAGTATCAACAAGTGCTAAGGTTACCTGACTTACTCGTACCTGACGCCATTTTTTTAGCGAAGCACAGTTCATTGATACCGCTATAAGTCACGCACACCATAATGTGTTAAAGACCGTAACAATGTAAGTGGTAACAGGTTGCTATGACATTATAATATTCGTATGAGATATACAATGGCTTTACAATTGTATGAGGCAAAAGTGTGATTTTGGAGAGATTTTTTGGATGTCGAGTTTAATTGCTGAGGGAAATTATGGTGGTTTTTCTGCCTCCCATTTGGATTGGACGAAATTTTGGTTCTTAACATCCGTCGTCTTTTGAAGGTAGAATAAAATTTTAAATAATTTGAAAACTCGTAAATGAGTGTGAGCAAGGATTCAACAGGTTTGACATCCGTGGGAGTCAGACGGATTCGTGTAAAGTACCAAGTTTTGAGTCCAAACTTCAGTACTGGGAGAGAAAAGTTTGGAGCCATACGGCGACCTTTAGGAGAGGAACACAAACCATTTCATTTTCTTTTTTGCAGCACAACAAAAGTTCTAGTAGAGAAAGAAAGTGCATAAATAATAGAACATGTAGTTTATTGCCGATGGACGAATTTAGTGTATCAGTACATGCGACCGGTGCGAAGAACGCAGAACTATAAAAACATATTGTTTTGATTTTGCCAGTAGGTACTCCCAAATCTGAAATTTAAAAGCATTAATTATTAAAATAATATATTACCAAATTTGAGAGCCTCAGACTGAACACAATACATCGACCGGCCGCCCAGTCCGCTGTGACAAAAAAAAAAAAATCCTCTCTGGTCGTCAGACGACGAGTGACTTACCGGCTATTTGTTTTTTTAGGTTGCTCCGTGCACGATAAAATATTTTTTGTGGCAGTAGCTGGGTAGGGATGGGACAGCATCGATAGTTTTTTGCTGTCGATTGATAAAGGGTTGATTTTATCGATATTAGTTGTGTTTTTGTGACCGATTCTGTTTGGTATTAATGTTACAAAATTGTCTTTATTTTTTTAAACGATAAGGTTAAGTTTGACTTCAAAAATATAAAAAAAATTGCAGCCGTTCATTTAAGATAAAACGTTTTACCTGCCAACACCAATTATTAAAGTAGACTTTGAAAAATACGATGATATTTTGAGTTTAAATTATTGTTGTGTAGGTATAAACTAGCAGACATGAATATAAGCAGAGTAGGTATCTGAAAATGGTAAACGAAAAATATTATCATGTATGACGACGATGTATAATCAAACCTCTTTTAATTCGAACGATGTTACATGTTTACATCTCCAACTATTCATAAAAAAGCTCGACACAAAACAAATGCAATCGATAATAAAACGCGACATCTTGACAGTTATCGATATTTCATAAGATTGAAACTGTCGATACACTATCTCGACTTATTCTTTTTGGACGCACTATGCCATTGTTTGTTGATAAGGACAGATATAACAGGGATACCAACGAAAGAGTGAGATAGATATATTCAAAAAGAAGTAAGAGATTCTGTTAATTTTCCATTTCATTAGAATACAATGATTTTCTTTGGTAATTTTCTTTGTTTTTTAATTGCACAATTAAAGGCCTATAAAATGTTATTTCAGTTGTTTTGCAAGCACAAGTTAGTTTCGTTTTCGAATATACACGCCATAAGTAGCATAAAATCATCAATCGATCTGTTTTGTCGTAAAAGAGCATAATTAAACATTCATTTTCACCAACTTCACGCAACATTTTTAATACATTTTGATAGAAATATAGACAGTCAAGTATGCGTCGATCTCATGTAAATTATCAATCATAAATAAGGAAGAACAACTCAGAATTGAAAGGAAAACGTCCAGCATAAACTTATTTATGTAACTTAACTTATTAACCATTGCCATTTTTTCATTTTTCGAGTGCAGATGAATTTTCTCAGTCTTGCTGTTTACAAGATACAGTCTGGTGACATAAACAGACAGACACTGAAGCGTAAGTAACAGACTTCTGTTTTTATACTGTACGCACGGAACCCCAAATATAATTTCCAAGAATCTAGTTTAGATTAGTTACAAAGGTTGTGTCAGGTTCGGGACTCAAGTTTCGAAATTATTAACGGTTAGCAAAGAGTTCGCTTCTATGAAGTGCCACTTATAGTGTCGTTAGTTAAAACTAGATTGTAAAGTAGCTCTACAAAGAAAAAAAATATTAAAATTTAATGCAGAGTTTTGCCAAGATAAATCTATGTACAATTTGTCACGAAAGGGCAAATGATCAATGCTCAAGCCTTCTATATGGGAATATACTGAACCCATCATTGTGACATAAACAGGCTGATGTTTTTATGAAATAATGATTTTTTTTTATATTGAGTACATTAAAAATTATGACATCGACGTTGCGAATTACGTGCTTTTAACTTTTAACCTTTCGATCTGAGCTAAAGACGGTCACAAGACATGCAAATGGTACAGATTCGTGCGTTGACACACATAAATCTTTTTTCATCCGTTAATTGCTTTATGTACATATTTGTAGAGGCTGCCCAGTTACAGGCTTAAAGGACAATTAAAAACCTTGTTTAATTACGACTAGATCAATAAATATTTTAAGGTTAAATAAAGTGAGTTTGCATGTATTGTGGTAACAACGATCTCAGTATTTATTACGACATTTAATTAATTACAGTAAAATCTGAAGTGATAATAAACCACATCTTTTCGAGAAAATGTCTTTTTTCCACAAACACGTACTTTAAGAGTTATTTAGATAAATCAGTAAGATAAATTTTAAAACAACACAAACATATGCTCAACATTCACTAAAGTACAATACACAGGAAGACGACACGAATTCAACTCGAAAGACAATCTTGCATCAATCAAGTGAACATTGCGATACAAAACTACGTAATGTTAATTACTCTCAGCTCACTTTCTACGATGTATTGGCATATAATTTACTTACATAGTTCAGATAATAATATACTGTATGAGTACTTCAAATATTTTTGTTTGTTTTGCAGCATAAAACATTTGTTAAAATTAGCCTGCTGGCATTAAAACAAAAAATCAATTTTGCCTTTGATTAAATAACACAAAGTTTTTAAGTTTTTTTTCACCTCTCTGAAGGTGGATCGAAAGAGGTAGGGAGAGTATTTGGCCAGACTTAAAGTTACATGCACACAGTCAGTGTACATATAGACACCTAGTCACGGTTGTGCTTGATGGATGAATACTTGTCCTGCGCGAGGATCGATACCGCGACACGTCATACTTAGTGGGTCCACCACTAAGCAAAAGCTATGAGTGCAGTCAAGGAATGCTACAGCCACCTCTTACACTCTGGGAAATTTTCATTTAACCTAGACCTTCTGACTTTTTAAACAACACTTACCAATCTTTCCTACTGACTTTTTCAACAGCAATTACCAATCTGTCCTACTGCAAACAAAATGAGGAATAAGTTGCTTTTTTCCCATTTTATAATCTTTAACCTATTGCAGTAAGCTCTCAAACAAAAATACTTTACCGCTCTTCCATTTAACACAGACCTGTTTCTCTTCTTTTTAAACTACTTTGTTTACTCTATTCTCTATCTGAGCCTTCTTTCGTCAAAACATCTTTCGCCATACAAAGTCTAAAGAAAGTAGAGTATACTCACTTTAATGTAGAGCCGTTTATTTTATACTGTAACCTAATTCCTATTAGCACTACAGGTTTCTATTCGAAGCTAGGTTCTGAGGTAGTAGATGTATATTTTTATTAGAAGGCTGGCTCGATTCGCTATTAAAGCTAGCTCGAGAAAATGGTCTGTTTCAATTCATTATATTAGCTCATACGTGTATAGTGGGCTAGTAAGACCATGTGTTTATGTTGTTTAGGGTTTTATATTTTTGTGTTGTTAAGGCAAAATGTGTGTGTGTATAACTTATTTTTTAGAGACAAGAGGTCTCCTTTCCACAACTGAAATTATTGCTTTAAGTGGTAAGCTGTTAACAACAGTATTGCTTTTTTATTATCTTTTTCAATAAAACCCGCTTTAAAGGATTTCATCCTTGTGTCACGTGGGGTTTCACAAACATTCAAGTCACATGCACAAAGACACCCAGACTCAGGACAAGCATTCGTGGATCACACAAATGCTTGTCGTGCGCGGGGCTCGAACCCGTGACACGTCGCGCTTAGTGACCTCAACCATTCGATTAACTGTGCAGTTAAAAGTAAGTAGTAATAAAATGTCCTAGAGATTCCTTTGAGTAGCATGGAGTTTGTACGCAAGCTGCAGCATAGGCGGTCTGCGGCATAAAGGAACCAAACTGGTTTGTAGCCTGAATGCCGACGCAAGTGGAGACTGCAGTACTATACTGGCGTTGTAGTATATTGGCCACTCGATTATTAGGGATTATTTTGTTTGGTAATTATTGTGAGTAATTTGAGTCATAATGAACTGACTTAATATCAGTGAATGATGGTGGATTAAGCAATAAATGTATCGTGAGATGATTTTATTGTTTCTTTGTTTTATTCGACAATATTTTAGGAACCTTTGTGACTGCACGTGGTAATGTGAAAACTTAAAAATATTAACTGTTATCCAATTATAGAGAAAAGGTACTAAACAAAACCAAACTAAATAACTACCGACTAAATTTATACCAGCAAGGAAATCAGAAGTTTCAATGCAACAGTAGACCAATCAAGATTTCCAGAAGGGAGATGCCACTACCCACATGTGGTATACCGTCTCGCTTTTGTAACGACAGGCCTGTTTTAAGAACTTGAAATACAGACAATGTACTTTATAGATGAACGATCAAAGAAGTAGTTTTATGTTATTTCATGCGTCAGACTAATTGAATTTTTGTTTAGGTAATAGTTTATAAGTAAATAAATATATGTAATTAGCAATGCAGTGGGCAATTTTTAACGAACGATTCACATAAATTATTAGGTGCATTCTGTACAAATCATAAAACTTGATTAAAACTTCAAAAGTTATAATGCAATTAGTTTTATGTTGTCGGACGAGAGTTGGGTTTCTATGTTTTTAAAAATACAACCTCTATACCTTATCAACACTGAAAGATATTCCTTTAATTAGTAATGAAGAGAAATTTTAAACGCATGATTTGCTATTTCTCCTATAATGTCTTTTATGACATTAATTACTTCTCTAATCTTTGTATACTCATGTGGCAAAACATTTCTCTGATTTAAGAATAAGACCTACAGATGTATTTAATTTTTATCGGTAAAATCATGCAGTATAGACAGTTATATACTCACATACAGCTAAAGAAATGCTTTTAAAAAGCAATTTCTGCAAAAAGTTTAACTCTACCTTCATGTTCTTACCGTTCGTCATAAAAATGAAGTTAGACTGTCTTTGAAACGCCTCAGACGTATAATTTTTCAGCTCTTAACCTTTTAAAGTAATAAATTAGAATTTAACGTTGTAGTTTAAGGTACTTTTAACTTGCAAGTATCCTATGTGGTGTGGCTTGGGGGTGGTGATTAGCGGATAGATATTAGTAGTGTTGGCTATTGGGATACCAATTGCATTTTGAAAGAAAATGAGTTTTTGTTCTTGCCTACGTATGAGTGGAATCCTATACCACTATACTGGCTAAATAAATGCTGGAGGCATTTCATGGTGGTTCATGTTTAGTAAGTAAGAGTCAGACTCTATCCGCTCTCTCCCTCGATGTGAAACACCCTCACGAGGATACGACTACCAAGAAAAAAAAACCTCAATTTTTGCTTGCCAGTAACAATTAAAAAAGAAAAAAAAAACAAGTATAAATTCAGTCTTTCAGGATAAGTTTACAATAGGTGGTGTAAAAATTGTGGAAAGCAGAAATATTTAGTCAAATTAAATTTTTACATATTTTATAAATAATAAGTTTATAGATATAGTGTGACTTTATAGACTTAGGGTGTCTTTATAGGGTTGGAATATCCCAAACTCAAATTATTAGTGTATAGAATGGTATCGTAGCGTGGCTTATTGTTAAAGCCTGGCATTCTAATACATATGTTATTGTTCATTTAGGCATTGTGCACGCATGTATTAATCTTTCAATAGTGCTTTAATGTAATCATAGACAAAATAGTTTAAGAAGTCCCAGACCATGCAATTGTCTTGCAAAATACTTAAGTATATAATTAATTTTATGAAATATCTTTAATATTTTCTCATATAGAGGAGGAACGTATGTTAAACAAAAACTTTTGTGGCTATTTCGATACTAATAATAATATCTGCCTTTGTACATCTTGCTGATGGGCAGAAGTCTCTTCTCGTATAAGGAAAGCCTAATTATTGATCACTGTTTGTCAGTAGTGTCTCAGAATAATTAAGAAAGTACATACAACGGAAGAGTTACATCGGTACTTTGCCAGCGTTGGGATTATCTGCGCGTTGTGCAATTCATTCTGATGCCTGAAACTTCTAAACCGCAACTACTCTAATATACCAAAAAAACGTCATTATGAAACTTTCTCAATCGCGTTTCTGAATTTAAAAATCGCAGTCTTTCACCTGACTTTATCGAATCGAATCGCGAGCCGAAGGTATCCGAAACGAGCCGAAATGCGCCGAATGTAGAGAGTTTGCGTGTCTTTGGGCCGTAACCGTATCTTCGGTAGATAAAAGGGTCTCTTGGACCGTTTTAATTAGGCAGTAGAATGTATCGGGTGCCTGATGGCCCGATAGGGTTACCCGTGCGGTATTGGAATTTTGTTGCATTTTTTTTATGTTTGTTTATACTGCGGTTGCATTTGTTTCTTTGGCAATTAGTGTGAATGCTGTTCTTATTAATGTATTTTATGGTCAATTTTGAAGAGTTAGATAGTGTGATCTTTTGAAAGGGGTCAAAAACTTAGTTGGGTTTTAATTTAGTTCAATGTCATTGTATAATCCATTTTTTGTGTCTATTTTAAGCTTATACCTACATTACCTACTTAATTACAAACCCTTAGTTGCCACTGGCATTGCTTCAGGCTGTATGACTTAAACTGTAGAAGTTTCGGAAGGCACGTTAAATTGTGGGTCCCGGCTGTTATTCCTACATCTTTGACAGTCGTTACAAGTAGTCAGAAGCTTGAAAAGTCTGACAGCCAGTCTAACCAAGGGGTATCGTGCTGCCCAGGTAACTGGGTTGAGGAGGTCAGATAGGCAGTGGCTCCTTGTAAAACACTTAGCTGAAACCGGTTGGACTGCCGACCCCAACATAGTTGGGAAAAAGGCTAGGCCGATGATGTATGACTTAACCATAAGAAATATGTATGCCTTTGTTGTTTCCAATATCTCTTTTCATTTTCATCAATCATACTGTTGTCTTTTTATGTCATCTAACAATGTTAAGTATACGTCATTATAGTTTTATCTGTAAGTAAACATTCCTTGTCAACCCTGTGTCCGCAGAGGTTTGTAAACGCTTGCGATCCGCTGGACAGTGCCGTTCGGCTAATGCGTACCTATACGCGGTATACGACCTCATGAACTGTCGTCTTGAGCAATATTTCATAAATTTTTTTTTTTATTTTTTTTGTAATTAAAACATATTTGTTAATTGATTAAGAATTCTGGGATACAATAAGGAATATAAGTTGGATTCAGAAATAATTGGATTCTAATTTGTTTTACTGAGCACACTGTTTTTACAAGAGAAGGCAGAGAGGCTTGCTTTAAGGGCTCATACAGTACAATGCCGAATGCCCAAGGGTGGGACAGCTAATTTATTTTTTATCAAATTTTATTTATTATCCAAATATTAAATTATCGAAGAGGAAAATTGGTAGAAAGCTTCACCACGATAAAATCAATTTGTACTGATTGATTTTATCGTGCTGAAGCTAGCTAGCTCTTTTTTTAGATAAAATACAATTTCTAAGAATTATAAACGCTGTTAATTCTGTGGTATAAACCAAGATCAGATTGAATATAGATTTGTATCAAAGATTAATTGATTTCTAATGTGCATAGTAAGTAATCAATCAAAAAGTATTGTGCATTAAATATAATTATTATCTGAATCTAAATAATCTTTCTTCCAATCTTATCATTTGCAAACGAAAATGTACAACCTAGGAAGTTCTTTAAATAATCTGTTGATAAATATTAGGAAACACTGGCGCCGTAGATTTCTTTTTATTTTTTCTTGTTTTTGTTAAGTGAAGTGTTAATGACAGAGATAAAATCTGTGTTTACTCGGTTTAATTCAAGCACGTGATTTAAAACAGTTTTCATGTACTTATCTTATGATTGAATGGCAGGGAGACAGTATTTTATATGTTTCAGAAATTAAAAATAATATTTGGTGTGTTAACATGACATTTTCATGTCATTTTTCATTCACATGGTCATACTTCTAATACTGCCCGTATTAGAAGTATGACCATGTTGTGTAAGAAGTGTAAAAACCTGTATTATTCACTCCCAATTCTAATAAAAAACTATCTAGATTAATTCAATCCATCCCATTTACCCTCTTACCAAAAACATTTACAAATCTTTACTTTTCAAAATGTTCCCAAGTCCCTAGTGTTTGCAGTAGTAGTGTCGAGTCCAGTTGCAGGCGGGCACCGGACAATGCGACCAGTTCCGCAGATCGTCGATAGCGTCGGCCCAGCGATAGTATTTCGCTATGCGGCCCCAGTTTCATGACAAGAAATGTGAACTGTAGAAGTTTCAAAGTTAATAAAAGTTTTTTGCTATTGCTAACGCATTAAGAATTGTTTTTTTTTTTATAAGATACATATATGAAATGAGAGTAAAAGGGACTACGTCATGGTCATCTGTAATTATAAATTGAAAATAAGTGACTCTCATTCCCACAGTCAAACCGTTTGAACGGTTTTTTGGGGCATATGATGTGATATGTTTTTATGTGTATGTGAATAATAAAAGCTTTTGATTTGATTTGATTGAATGCTCCAGAACAAAACAAAAAAGGAACGGGAAAGTAATATTTCTACCTTATATGAACAAAAACCTAACTTCGGCGCAGTCGGTTGTTATTTTACTAGAAAATCAGCTAAATCCAACGCGTGCAGCTTTGTGAAAGTCTCTTATTAAACTTCACCAGAATGTTTTACTCAACATCATATACTATCTTACAGTGACAGTAACTAGCCAGTCAATAAAAACGATAAGGTCAAGTGATTGATCGCTCCGTCAAGTGTGTAATCAGCCTCTCAGACTATGTAACTGCACTTTTCCATTTATAATGATAAAAACACGGATATAACAGAATGTTTCTTAACACATCGTTTCGAAGCGTTTTTCCGTTTTTAATAGCCATAAATATTGATGTGATGATCTTTGTCACTACTCTTTCTTTGTGTGTATTATTTCCTCTAACATTTTGCAACAAGCCAAGTATCATTTTTCCGAGAGCTAAATCTGGTTTCAGAAAAATGATAAGAATTTTCTTTTTTTTTCACTCTTTTCTTTCAAGACGACCCACATTAAGTAATGATAATAACGAATGAATACTCTCAGGGTTATGTTTTTCCCGTATATAAATTGTAAAAAAGGAACACCATTACTAATGCTAGTCTGTCTCTCTGTCAGCGTCAGTCTAAAGACTTTTGTCATGAACCAGTTTAACTAGAGAGTTAAATTTTTCACAAATATTGCATTTCATCAGACTCATAGTAAATTGGGTAGGTGTCTATTTGTTTACATAGTTCTATCAATACCATGAGTTCAACTTACATTTTACAGGTTTTTATTGTGTAAACTGGCTCATACTTTTTGACTCTACATTTTCGGAGTCTCTACGAACTTGACCTACTGTAGCTCCACTTTACATGGACCGTTACCCGCGAGGTTTATAACATTGGTAAAATGTCAGACCACCTGTTTGTATCGCAGAGAGTTTTCTCAACACAAGTGTCGATTTTTTATCAAACTTATTGTACGCGATATGTCTGCGTGGCTGCAAAGTATCCAGGTTTTCTCTCTCAATGTTAAAACTTCATGAAGATTTTTTTAGTAGAGTAGCTTTGCTTTTTCTAAATACATAACGTCTTTTAATGGTATTGCATAATATGAAACTGTTTAATAGTGTTTTTCTTTGTATTTCAAGTGAATGGTAAGTGATGATATGAAGTTACCATGTATAATTTGAATTTCAAATATTCCCCATCCTAACTGAATGTTTTTTTATATTGTTTTAATCTCATCAAATAAATGTAACATTTCTGCATCGATAATGGCTAATCTTTTATTTTTTATTCATCCAATTTGTCAATAACCTCTTAAACTATTCAGCTACGCATCGGTTTACCATTAATGAGAAGTATCACCAAACTACTTATAAACAAACCAACAGTTCGAATCCAAAAATCCCATGACATCATGAATTCCCGACAACATACAGAACTTTCATCAAACCCACCCGGACTTTAGTAATACGAAGTAATCGTAAATTTGACGCGTGCTACGCATACCCAAACAAATGACTTATTTGATATGTAGTGGGAAACCCGTATAGGTAATCTAAACCACTGTATTGTACGTGACGAGGAATCGTAGTCATAAAACTTATTTTTTATTGGTCCTCAACCTACAACTTACTCTTCAAGGAAAACAGCTGCAGTTGTGGAAGCGAGACCTCGCTCTATAATATGTAGAGCGCCATCTCATTTCAACAATTGCATTAATCGAATTTTAACAGATCATAGTAGACCCCCAGTACTGAATACTTACATTAAGTACATGATTCATACGAGTATTGCTGAGTGATGGTGTAACGTGATTTTACTTCACCTTCTTAGAACTACGTTGAAATAAATTTTGGGAATTATTTGGTGACCCATGGGAACTTTTCTTCGGCCTTTCGCTTATCTTTTAATCTCTAGACACTCGTGTTGCTTTCGTCAAGATGACGGTATATTGCGTGTTTGTAATGCAGTAAATATAGTGATGAAGTAGGTGAACGATAAAAAACAAATGTAGGTGGTAACTCAAAAAAGAGAGTTCTAAAGTTTTTCTTTTTACTGTTGTCTTATTGAACCGGACAAAAAGATCTTAAGGTAATTCGTATCTAAAAAGGAAAAAATTGTAAAATTGAATTGCTTGAAACCGGAAAAATTAAACGATAACTTACTTTACAAAAGCTGTATTTGGTAAAACCAAAGGTGTTAATTTTATTGCACATGGTTTTATAACATGGACTGTGGATGTAGTATTCGGAACTGGAAACCACAAACTGTGTACTGAATACACAATTTTATGATTCATGATTGGTTCAGCCGTGACAGTACTGTCACTTGGTGCTGTAAGTTTCAACAGAGAAGTATGTCACGGTTTCGTTTTCCTTATCGATGCCTCATGGCTGAGGGTCGTGACTGTATGAGGTCGTGTTGTCTACCAGAGCGCTCTGCCCAACGGTCTTGTGTCATTAGGACTTACGTTTGGAAGCTTCGTCCATATACCACATCGGTCCAATGAGCTGCTTCGATCTCTTTTTCCTTTCATTCGACCAAAATGTATGAGCATATCTAAATTGCTCGGTCCTCCTTATGTCATGGTTTAAGAGATATTTTTTGATATTCCGACTCACCTGCAAGTTTAAGCATTATTATTGAATGGAATATCCTTAAAGAGGAGATTGCAGGATCATTTCAATTGATTTGTGACAATACCGAACAGTGAAGTGGTTATGGATAAGTCCAAGTACAATCAATAGCAGTTGAATATTGACTTCACTATTAATAAATACTCCAATTAAACAAAATCGATATAATTGCTCCACAATTTAATCAATAGATACCGGAAATTAGAACCTCAAATTTTGGAAAAAAAGCTATGATAAATTATTTTAATAGCTCAACAAAATTTCCGCGAGGAAGTAACCTTCCAAATAGCGCATTCGTTAAGTCTAATCAAATACAGTTAGTTAAAAGTTTTTGGCTGCAAATTGGAATCTGAAGTGGAAATAGACGGATGTAATGCTTCCGGATTTGCTGACCATAGTACTGATTACGCGAGGTAAATCTTAAATAACGGCTGCCCCTAAAAGGCTTGTGACACTAACTACAGCTAAATACCATCCAACTTTGATACTGGTTGAAAGATTCTGAAACTAAAAATATTACTTTCCAACTTTGACCTGAAGGAAAATTCCTCCAAATGTCCTCTAATAGAACTTCTTACAACGAAATATCCATCTTCGATGGATCTGGACTAACTACTCTCAAGGACTACATCAGCTTCTGAATTAATTTTAATGTCGGTTTATCTAAGGGCGCTCCACATTCTCACGAAAATCTCGCGAGAACGCGAGAAACATGCGAGAAACGTGAATGTGAAAGCGATGTTACTGGGATATCCCGCCTAGTTTCGGACCAAACTGGACTCTTTAATCCCTGTATTAATCCTGATGTATTATTTTTTTATAGATATTTTGCATTCGGAAAAACTTCTCACCATCAAACTGGACAGCAGACCCTCAGCAATAAAAATCTGCCACTGATTTAAAACTTATCGGTTTACCGTGAAAGGCCATGAGCGGAGTCACGATCAGCAATTATCATTTAAACTGTGAAATCGTTACTAATAAAACCTCTATGCTCTAAATGATGATCTTGGCGACTGATAGAACTGTAATGCTTTCACTTTGGATGATCGCGAATTCAAAAATCCGAGGTAAGACAATCAATTGAAAAAACATTGGAGTAGGTACTATTTTTAGACTTTTTTGGTTTTATAGCTGGAATAAATATGATTCCTGCTACATACTTGATTCAAATTATTTAAGGACCAAGAAATAAAAAACGTGTTTTCAGTGTTTTGACTAACTCTATTATGAACAATACAATAATCTAGCAAAAATCAATGATTTTAAATACAACATTAAAACTGGCGTCCAAAGATAATTTATGAAACAAAACGTCTAAAATCATTTAATAAAGAAGTAGATATGGCAGTTATTATACTTAAAAATACACCACAAAAATGTCAAAAGAAAGACCGTCTTGAAACCAGTCGGGCATCAGGCGCGCGGAACCCACACTAAACTCATTTTATTACACTTTTTTTTTGTAGTTTGTCGGCGGGCAATTTGCATAAAGTCCCAAGTAGCTGCTCGGTTGACGGTATTCCGCGTCGCATCGTAAAACGGACGTCCATAAAAGAAACACCTTTTTTGCTAAAGGATGTTGTTGTTTTTGCATTGAATTAATATATGTGATTGTATTATCTTAAACAACAGTTGCTGAAGCGTTTTGCGAAGTTCGGTTGGAAAAAGCTTTGGTTTTACGTTCTTTTTTTGGGTGTTTTGATATTTAGTCCGGTTTTTTGCTTCATTATTCAGTTTCTAGTTGTTTTTATTTTATTTCAAAGAGTAGTTTTTAAATATATATATGATAAAAAATATTATTCCATTTTTGATTGATTTTGCTCAACACATGATGTTTTTCTGTCTTTACACTTATGTTCCTTTTTATATCTTTTATAAACACTAGACTGAAAAAAATAGAGTTTAATAACAGGCCAAAAGTATCCCTTTAAAATCACAATAAGTATTTAGTATAAGTAATTCAAAATTTAAAACAAAAACCTCTTTTAGAACTGTGTACAACATGTAAATTTGTTAACAATCGTTAAAACTTCATCAATGTTATCTTCCTGACCAAAACCGTCGCATTTTCGTTCACCGTGTACCCAAACAGTTGCGTTTTTGTAAGATGGCGCTTAACAAACGAGTTTTGTTACTTAGTCATGACGAATATCGGGATAACACCTGATTTTGATTTCATTGAGATTTTTCAGTTTATCTTAAAGTAAGATTGTTAATTGGTAAACGAAATCTTATCAGGAACGAAATTAAACAGGATTTTTATCTGCCTTTTATACATCTTGAGTAAAAAGTAAGTGATTTTTGTGTTAGAAGTAATTATTCAATTATTGACGTATTTTCCCTAACATTTAAGAGAAAATTAAATTTTTGGCACTAAACACAGATCTTATTCTGCTTAGCCTTTTTCCCTGCCTATTTTTCACTCTTTTCATGATTCCTGACCTGACCTGATTCGGCTTTACATAGCATATTATGTATAGTATATAGTGTTGTGAAGACATCTCCTTCAAGATCCATTATCTCCACCATCTAAAAGTAGACTTTCCTGGCATTTTATGGACCTTAAAATTTCTTCATATTTTTGTTGTTCTTTCCCCAAATTATTTTCATTTTTGGTTAAAATGTTCTTCGAGATCATTTTAACAAAGCCTTACTCTTACTGCTCTGTATTCTTTAAATGGTATTTTTCGCCGTCCAGTTATGGCCACTAATCCGTGGGTCAAG
This sequence comes from Trichoplusia ni, assembly GCF_003590095.1. NCBI lineage: Eukaryota > Metazoa > Arthropoda > Insecta > Lepidoptera > Noctuidae > Trichoplusia > Trichoplusia ni. The sequence continues at coordinate 5,157,441 of NC_039478.1, read as the reverse complement.
TCCCACTATGGGGCGCCATTAGCTACCGTTGTTTAGTAAATTTAATTATCGCTCAGCTGGATACCATTTAGGTCTCGTTGTTTTTGTCGGTTAGTGCAGTTTAAGGTAAGAGGCAGTTTTGGTCTTAGAAGAGGGGAGATAGATAGGTTTACGTTAAGTAGAAACTATTTCGAATTCTATACAAACTGGCAATACAAACTCTCTGCGGTTCGTCTTAAATCATACTAAGAAGTTTCTGTTTTTCGGAAAGCACGTCAAGTAGTTGGTCAAAATTGACATGTTGATTTTGACTATCGTTAAGTTATTATAATTTTGACTACTTCTCTTACTATCATGTACCGCATTACCTTGTTAAATAGGCGGTAAAGATTGCACGGTCCATCGCTTTACGTAAAATACTGTATTCAGCTGAATCTGGTAAGACTGGACTCCAGCTGGTAGTCGACTCCATCAAACCTAACAATTTTTATTATATCCTACTGTATCCCATATCAGCGTCCTCTTCCCAGGCCGACCACGGCAGCACCGTCCATTCGTTGGCTAACTTTCTGTAGTGACCTTTGCCCAGAGGACACTGCCCATGCGGCTGACGTACCTGCCCAACCTTAAATTATCCTGGCAGCTTTAATCCCAGTTCTGGAACGCATTTTGGCGTTTGGCACTCCAAAATAGCATGGAAAAATACAAGGCTAAAGTCAACTTGACTGGGCCACATAAAGTCACTTTATATGTTAACAACTTCTAGGTTAGCAATGACACCATAGCCCTCTGACGTCACACGGCAGCTGGCTACAACAAATTGTTACATTTAACATAATTGCCTATCTCCAAGGCTATCAAACACCAGTACTTTAAAACATGAATCACTCTCGCAAAAAATGACGTCAAATATTAAAATTTTTGACACGCTCATAACTCTAATTTTGGTAAGCACGACTGATCTTTAACCATCAGGATTTTTTACAAATCATATTTCGTTGGAGAACATAGTAAGTTAAATAACGATGGAATTGTAACCTTGTAATAATTAGATCCAGGCAAGATAGTCAAGCTCGATGATGATACGTTTAATTTTATAAATCGAATTTTGTATATTAAGATCTGTTTCTGTACTACAATTAGTGATTGTAGCAGGACCCTTGAAAAAATGAGACACAGCTATGGACAGTTCATTTAAATACGACGTCATGTCTTTACACTGTCATCAGCCATGTTTTTGTTTTCGAGGCTATTTTGAAAGTAATTTAATTCTTTATATCTATTATAGTCTTTATATTATGTATTATAGTTAATATCCTGTTTTAGTCTTTTATCTATTTAATCTACGAACGTGTTTCGTGCCAGATTATTATCACGATCAGAAGTAATTGATAGGTGCACTGGAATTTCTCCAAAACTAAGTCAACCAGAAGTTACTTATAAGTAGAAGATTTAAAAATTGACTTGAGTTCTGATTCAAATCTATCTTAAGCGACTAAATGACCCAAAAAACAGTATCGTCCTTGTATCTAACTTAGATTATTTTATAGCACGCGATGTTTTTACGTCGTTATTAAAAAATCTGGACTTTTTTAATTCTGTGTTATTCGTAGCTAGATATTTAAAAAGTTTATATATTTTTTTAAGAAAGGCAACAAAAACATTTTATTCAAATTAATATTTACAATCCTTGTGTATCTATTTAAAGTAAGGACTCAAGAGGACCACATTAAGAAGTAGTACCAACGGCTAATAGGTAAGGTTTTTTGACACATTGATTACGTCATAACCACAAGAATTACTATGAATGAAATATAAATAAATTCATCCATACACTGTATAGCAGCCGTTTTTATAAAGCACCTATTAAAAATACAAACGCGCTCGTAAATAAAATTTATATTCATTGGAACGATATTTTTTTCTATTGCTAATTTTTTCCTTGCTTATATTCCTTGGACTCGCAAACAGAGATATTTTATATACTTGACATCTTTATTAAAGTTAATTGTGGTACGTTATTAAATATGATCGCTTCACCTGTTTGGTGTGTAATTTTGTAAAATTATACACATTGTGTCTGTTTTGAATCGTAACCCTGTAATTCATTGTTCTTTGTGTTGGAGAATTGCGAATAATTCGATGAAAATGTAGCTATTATTATCGCAGTGTTATTTTCGATTTTTCTTTTATTTGTATTTTGTTTTTTTTTTTGGTAAATGTGTTTATTTTGTGTTTTTATTTAAAATGTGGACTGTATTCTTTTTTTTCTATACTTTAATTATGCTTTCGACCTAATATTTTTCTTCTTGGATTAATGTAACTTACTTATTAATTTTTATGACCAGGGATTAGGTAGTGTTATTTTATTATTTTCACATTACTTTCCTTATGAATTAATGGTAGCATTTGGGTGTTAGTCATTAACATATTGTGAACTGACTAAAAATGCAGAAGCATTAGAATTAACATGATTAAAGGTATCGATGTGTGTGGTCATGTAGTCACAGTAAGGCTTGATATCTGACGTAAAATTTAATTAGCTAGCTATATGATTATCTTATGCAAACACTACCAAAATTATGATTACACAGTCAACATCCCATTAATCATTTCTATGATTGGATTTATTTAAAATGTAAATAATTATTATTCACTGCCATAGTCTTTAAGGATAAATGAAAGAATTAATTATTATCTGTCATCATAATTTATTAATATAAAAAATAAGAATGTACATAAGTAAAGTAATTCACTAAATTACATCTGAGCAAGAGCTGCTAAACTATTTAGGAGAGTCCTCGTTTTATAATTAAAATTATAAATATTAATGATTCTGTAAAACACATACAAGTATTCATTTTTATTTAAAATTAACAATCTTTAACTAGGTAGTAAAAAGTGAACATAAAAATAAAAATAATTATAATAGGAATATTTACAAACTATTTCTGAAACTTAAATTAAATCACGATTATCAATAAAACTGCTTATTGCCCGACAAAACTAAAATTTTCAAAAATTAAACTATGAAATAATTAAATAATAAATAACAGCTGTAATAAGAACCAGTCAATTCTTAATAGAAACTAAATCTATGTGCTACTAACTAAATTATAATTAAATTATTTTAATTACAAATCAGCACTGATGGATTCAAACAAGAAATCACACAAACAATTGTTTTGTTCGTCGATATCCAACAATAAAACTTCAAAAATAATAATTATTGCCTAAAATTTTCTTCGATAATCTAAATTTTTAAAATTTGGAGGTAAACAAAACACTGCACAAACAAACCTTATGAGATCTTTACGAAAACCAAATCCACGTTGCAAATACGTACAAACATACCTCTAGAAATTTTACAATGTGTATAAACGAAACTTGGACTAATAATACTTTTCATTAAGAGTTAATCTAAAATTAGGTACACAAACAATTTTAAATCTTAAATCTCTCTAGAAATGCACCAATACGATAATATAATCGCAGAACTACTGCCCACCGCAATATTGTATTACAAAGGTGTTAAAGACACTCGTCGTACAAGTCGACTGTCCGTTGAAGCGAAAATTTAACGTTTTCTACTGCGCAATCACATTTGCATACAGTAAGGCCTAACAGACAGCGCCGTCATTCACATTTCATCAGCGTCTCATAATATCTTCTATACTAAAGCCTTTTTTAGGACCAGTAGACGTACTCGTCCCTGGTTTCGGATTTGTAGGTGGCTGGATCCCAACAATATTCTTGATTCCACTTGTTATGAAACTCGAACTTCCTTCTTCAGACTCTTTCTGTCCATCCTTGCAGTTGGTGACAGAAGTTGAAGTACTAGGTGTTGTGTCTTTTGGCGGCGCGTGTTTCACTATCAAATCTTGAGCAACCGTTTGCTGTGGACCTAATACCGGGTGTGGAACAGGACCGTATGCCAGTTGTGGATGAGGGGGCGGCATCGGCAAACCAAACTTATGATATGATGGCATTCCCATGATAGCTGGAGGAATACCGACGACTACTTCAGGATTACCCATAGATGGTCGAGGCATTGTTAGATTAGTCGGTTCTGGTGACCGGCTTCTGTAGACGGCTGCACAGTTCCTCACGTTGTCACCAATATCTGGTGGGTGACTTCTTTTTCTAAATGGACTCAAGTACATTCCAGAGGGTCCCGGATCTATTGGAGGACTTGCCATTTGGCCCATTTTTGTGGGATCTGGTGGTGCGACTTGATGTAGATCTCTTCTGATTTGCAGCTGAGGATGTCGTATTTGTTGTTCAGGAACTTCAGTGTAGCGCATTTCTTTTTCGATGATCTCATCTGACGTGTACCGTCGTTTCTCATACAAATCAGATGTTGGTAAGCGATGCTTCTCTTGATATTGAGGACGCATGGTATATGGGCTTGCTCTGTCTCTCTGCTCATTGTGATGGCAGTGAGTACGTTCTACCGGAGAAGGTGATGTGCGTCGAGGTCTTTCTTCACTCTGCTCTCTGCCAATGCTTTCAATAGATGAAGATCGGGCCCTTCTTACAGGCGAATGTTCAGGGGATGACAACTCGGGGTCATCGTCGTCATACCCAGGTTCTATCGGTGATCCTGGTCTACCAATATCCTCTTCGCCTACATCTAGTACATCACCTGGCGGTACATCTCCAACCGCATGTGTCAAGGCGTGTCTCCGTAAGTCACAATTTCTTCTAAAAACTTTACCGCACGAGTTGCATTCATACGGTTTATGGTCCGTATGTGTTAGTAGATGTGTCTTTAGGTTTGACCGTTGGTTAAAGCTTCGGCTGCAAACAGGACATTTGTGAGGAGACTCTTCCATATGCAGGATCTTGTGGACTGCCAGGGTCCTTGACTGGCAGAAACCTTTCCCGCATTCTGTACACTTAAACGGTTTCTCCTTCGAGTGTATGTACCTGTAACAAGTAAAATTTAATTTAATTCTTGTTCTATATTTAGCATCAGATCTGGGCAAAAGCATTCAACACGAAGAAATTAACTATTTGTAAAAACAATCGCAGTTTAATTAAATGTCTGAGTAGAGGCGGAGCGTACGAACACAAGTTTTGCAGATAATATGATATGTGGCTTATTTATGGTACGTAACAATACGTAGGCATCCAAAACGGGTTTTGATTGGATTAAGAGTCGTCCATTCATTAGAGAGGAACGACCTTATTGTCGTCTACAGAATTTCATTGTCCGCTACTTACTAAAGTGAGCAGATGTCATTTGAGATAATACAATAACTGTACGGGAATTCTATACAATGTAATAGTATTTTTAATGTCGGCGACCACTATACTGTTCAGACGCGCCTTGAACGTGATCCGAGTAACATGAGCCTTTACTCTCAAGGCGAGCCCGACGACGTCGCATGCGCTCAGTACGTACAACCTCACCATTTTTTGAAGACCTCCGCTAATTCTTTTCACTTCCCCGTATTGTTAATAGATCGCGATTGTGGGGGGAGTTAGGAAGGTCATGTTGTGTTGGTTCCGTTCCACAAGAGTTCCAGTCCAACCGAATCGAATTACGTTAAAAGCATTTTGTGGCCAATCGCTGCGATTAATATTATTAACAGCGGCTATATTGAATTACTAGTGACCATCTGCTTTATGGTCTGTAGGTAGGCGAAAGACGTGAAAACCGTGTTTTGTTTTAATCTTTTACATAATATACGAAGTCACTTTATATGTAAGTATGTATTAGTATTAATTATTGTAATGGCTTTGTAATTTCAATACTACAAGACCACAGAGAAATAAAATGACTGAGATTTGATGTTTTTCGAGTAAGTAGTTTTGTAACAGTAAAATTACTGTTTCACTAGTTCATTTATACGTATTATAGTCGAAATAAATAAGCCAATAAACATAAAAACCTCTTCTAATGATTTAGACCTTTCCGTTCCACAATTACGTTAATACGCAGAGAAATTAGATATTTAAATTCATCTTTCTTACATCACTTTTATAATTGCTTGACTTCGGTATTTTATTTGAGGAAACGGACTAAAGCGAGGTCGATTTTGGAATTAATAAAGGAAGTATTGGGAGCTTCGTGGTATCACGTTAATTACACGGTTACGATTTGTCCATGTTTAAAACGGAAAGGATTTTAAATCTTAATTCGTTAAGGTAAACTTGAACTTGGGAATCACATTGTTGTTTCGTTAAATTTTGGACGGTTTTTCTTGCTTATGTAATTTTATTTAAAGCATCTCTTAAGGAATAGTGTGGGAACAGCATTTGAGATGCACTTTTGAAATATATGCTTCAAATTTTGATACAGTTGCATTTGGAAAAAAATATTAATTGAAAAATTATTTCAAAGATGTATTTTTATTTAAATAAAGATTTTGGCTTATTACTTTGAATCACCGAAGCTATTTAACCATAAGTAACTGAACAAAAAACCTAATGAAGAATGGGCGAAGCCGGGTCTATTTAATGATGATGACGACGAAAATTCTTGAGCTTGTCACGCAAAGAATGCGTCAGGTACATGAGCAGTCACCATAATTACTAATGGAAATAAGGTTGATAATAAATAGACACAAGACAAACTGAACGACAGACAATCAATTTGGGTATGAGCAAACGAATTTCACGAACAAAATTGAAGAGAAACTTGAAGTAATCAAATGGCTTTCAAAAATTGCAAGGTCCAGTAACGAATCATTTCATTTAATCAATTCGGTCACTAAAGATTTATTTAATCATTATCTATGTCTCTAATTATCATAACACGTAAAGCTTTTATTCCATTTAACAGATATCAACAACTGTGACTTAATTATCTAAAATTATGGATATAAATCGATTAAGATTGCATCCATTTTAAATCGAGATGTTTTATCTTTATGTTTCAATATTAATGTATATGCATGAGCGGCAGGTGATACAAAGATGTTTGTTGTTTAGTTTAGGTTTGTTTTAAAAATAGGTCCTGCAAAATTAATGCTAGCGACGACATTGTTTTTTACTTGTTCGTGTCCTGTTTTAAGTTAATTAGGATCAATGTTGTAAAGTATGTCTTGAGAATTATCATTTATACCTTTTATCTTTTTGCAAGACTTATTATTGAATGGAATATCTTCAATAAGTCTTTGAACATTTGTACAAGTTAGCGTATATATTAATTCTTTCTACTTCATTTACTAGAAGTGCCTCTTCAATAGTTAGCAGCTTGTTGAAAAAATAAATTGTTGAATTCCCATTTGACTGGTTGGCTCTTTATCCTGTCAGGCAAGAGCAACACAATAACCCATTTCCTTACAAAATAGAAATACATTGTAACTACCAATCGTATAGCCGACGGCACGATGTTGAGAAACTTAACTGGTTGCAACAATCAAGCTTATTCCTTTGTAATAAGGGCTTTTATTTTTTCAAGTAACACGTGTTCGATTGTACCTAAGGAAGTCCGAAAGGAGTAATGACCCACACTGCCAATTACACGGATTGTGCACGCATTTTACATCGCTCTCGTGTTCGCACATCAAATTCTTAGAAAAGCAAAATGTCCAGTATTTATTCTCATATAAATTTGTTACGATGTTAGGTCTGATGTTGATGTTCATGGACAAAGTCCTAGGGATCTTTCAAAAGTGGTTAATTTATGTTCGTCAAAGATTTACAGTGGAACCCACGTGATACTTCCAGTACATCGTCTATCGTCGTTGTAAACTTTTTAACACACAACTTTCAAAATGGAATAGAATGGACGAGTACTGTAAAATACATCTAGAAATAAATAAATTCAGATCAAAGCAAGGGTGTGGTAAATCGCTTATTAAATATTAATTTAGAAAATTGATCAATCAAAAGTCTCATTTGCGTTTTATTCATTCCAATATTTATGAGTATCGATTTCCGTATATAATTAATACTGACCTTCCAAAATTTTATGGATGATTTATAAGTAATCGGACAATTATAGTTTGCCAAAAACGGATCTCTCGACTTAAAACCGCCAAGGGCTTGTCCATATCAAGGACTACGTTATAATTACTGTTAAAAAATACACGTTTGCTAATAAATTCGAGTTCAAATATTAACGAATCACGACGTCTTCTGCTGATAAAGTGTTTAAAACAACTAGTATGATTTTTTATTTTATTACACTGAATTAAAAAGTCACAATGATCTAATAGCATTAACAATTGGAATTCAAATTTCATCAGTTTCTTGAATCGGCTAATGAAAACTGCGCAGGAGTAAAGTGTACACTTTTATACCCAGCACAAGTGTTTGTGTTTAAAGTAATCTTATTCGTCAAAGCAACAAAGCCAGTAAATTCCGATAAAACATATATTTTAATCCTAGAAATATTTTTCATTACCAAAATTATTCGAAATACTGAAGCTAGAATTAGTAGTATCTGTAAAGTATCAGAAAGAAGCAAGAAAAATGTGTAAAGAGAAAGTCAAATTTAAAGATCAAACAAACGAAACCATGAATGAAGTGGAAGGGAAGGGCGCGAACTGCCAGCGTCACGCAAATATTGAGTTGTGACTGACGGATGGACCGGTTTGAATGTACACACCGGCTAGTCCAAACACCCACGTTGGCGAGTATTAAGATTTTCAAGTATTATTAAATAATGGATGTGCCTTCTCAGACCAACGACGACTTTAGTTTAAAAGGAAATAAACCAAGCATGCCAGATAGTAGATACTAATAGATGGACACAAGATTGCTTCTAAACTTTTAATTGAACGAAAAAGGTTGATACACAAAAAGGGTTTATCAACTTGATTTTATTTATCTCAAGGCAGTTCAAATCAATACAAACTATTAAAAACCGGTCATCAACGCTGCGTTTACGATTGTAGAAACGAATAATTAAATACATAAAAATATAGAACGCAACATATGTATACGTAACACTGATAGACGTAGAGAAAAAGTGTTCCAATTAAATGAAAACCTGATATTTTATTATCGAAGCCGAAATTACTTCCAATAAATTTTAAATATCTAATGAACGCAATATCTTCATTCGAGAGAGCCACGATCGATATCATATTATGACGGATTCAGATACACCAGTCAAGCAACTTTAGTAACATCAGAGAGACCGACAGATTGAAATTAACAAGGCAATTATGAGCTTACTACGAAAACATTTGATACGAACAAACTAGAACTAGGAAACACTCAAATAACGATCGAAACGACAAACTTTTTAAATGTTTGAGAAAAGAAAATCATATATATAGGTCCCATAATAAACTATTCAAAGAATCTAAACGACACAAAATATTAACGATAATATAATTGGGATAAGACTAAAAAATACACATAATTTATGATATAAACAAATCTTGCCCTCAGAGGCATCTTATCATGCCAGTTCGATCAATTCTGACGTTAAATAAAATATAAGTAACGTCTGTCTCTTCTTATTATGCCCCGAGATAAGGATCACGATGGACAGTCGCTCAGAACCCCATCAAGACACGGAGTGAAGATTAAAAAACTTTGACTCCAAATTACAGAGAGGACCGAGATCCCGCGCTAATGGGTTACATTAAAAATATTTTCCATTACGGTTGCCGGGCGGATAATGTATTTTGGAAGACACTTACAAAAGATGGCGCCGGTGTAGAAAACCTGCGAGTGACTCATGAAACGAACAATAAAACAGTAATAACTGGAATTGATAACAACGACATAACACTCACAGAAGTGGCAATTGAATATAAAGCGTCAGTTACTTAACTAAAACAGCTAAAGATGTCGAAGTTATTTTTTTTTCTGCTGCAAATGCAATTGGTTAGGCTGAGAAACCATTTGCAAGTGCGGAAACAGGTTCTTAAAACATTCTCGTTTCATTTAACAAGCTGCAATGTATAGCCGTTGTGACAGAATTGAGTACAAAGTCAAACAGAATTTCGGTAAATTTTATTCGGTTGATTAAACTTTGATTCAAAGGTTTTCTTTCATTCAAACAGTTCACTGTTATTTTAACTTCCAAGTGACATAAAATATACTTCATCTACCGATTCGGGTCAAAATGGCTTTTTCCATTTCAATCGTGGTTGAGATTGCCTATCGAATAACGTTCGAGAAGTGGGTAACGGATGCAGACTAAGAACTATTATAGACCTGTCAATTCTACATAGGCTTATGAAATTGAAACACCTGCACATAAAATTAAATGATTAAATTTATAATTAGCCTTTGGAAACAACCAGGCGTATAATAAGGTATATCGATGTTTACCCAATGAGGGATATTAAATTAGTTTATTTTTCACCTTGTCTAAGCTGTGTTGGTTCTTACTGTGACCAACACTACAGATCAAATCAGTTTCTCTTGATGTTTTTTCGTTTTATTTTATTCTGAATGTATGATGCGGTGGTCCAACTGAATCTCTATGCTTGTTTATAACGCATTTCATTTTGTTGAATGAAATGTTTGGGACCTGTTATTTTTTTACACGAAATTTTGTGCAACAATATAAGGTGACCTAGGAAACCTGAGGTTTATGTCCAGCGGTGGACTTCAAAGGCTGAATTGGTTGATTGAAAGGCTATATCAGAAGGTATATGGACTATTCTAAGTGTCTTGATTCCAAAAAAAATCAGCTAATGATTTTAGATACTATTCTTATTTTGAATGGAACGAGTTCTATCTCCCATGCTAAGCAAAGTTAACAAGGTCTGAGAAACGAGTCACACTGTTTATAGACAGTTGACTTGCAACCTTATACCTATGCTTTATAGCCAACGACGAACTTAGCACTTTTATACCATCCAAGCCGATAAAGTAACGTGATTTTTACGATTTCGAAACGAGTAAAGAGATTGAAAAGGATCTTAATTATGCTGATCTATATCGGGTACTTTTAATGGATATTAAAACTTCTGAAGCGTCCACTGATTTTTAGACTTCATAGTTTAGAACAAAGTTTATAAAAAAAAACATATCCGTTTAATATTCTAGTCTTTCTTCACTTTTAGAATTCAGAATTAATCGTGCCATCACACCGATAGTACTCGTAAGTTTTTTGTAAATTCTAGTTAAAAGTAAAGAGAGCAGGTACAGCGGACGTGCGTTGGAATGCCGTCGGGGTCACTGTCCGATCCCACTCTACGTACCTCCCGTTCATCTACGCTATCTAAACCTATTGGATAGATTGATCGTAAAGCGGTTTGCTCATTAACTTCACCAATATTATGTTTTTAGATTCCAAAATGACGTATTGTTTGTTTTGTTTGAATGGACACAACCAGCGTACCGACCGTTTACAGACTTTGTTGGTGATTTCTGTCGAAGAACTTAAGACTTAAGGACGTTCTTCGAGAATTTTCTCAACTTGTCTAACTTCGAAACTGTTATTGTTAAAAAAAATGTTTGGTCGAAACCTTCTTACCCCTAAACTAAATGCAATCAAAGTTATGTACGAAAATAAACTCACAAAAATAAACGACTAAATTGATATCAAGAATACGAAATGAGAATTCACACTAATTAAATTAAGCCATATAAAACATAAATATGGCAGCGAAGACAATGCCACCGTATTTATGATAATGAGTGGAGAAGTTAATTATGTTCGTAGGTGTATTTGCGGAACCCACACAAATGCAGAACGGTAGCGGTTGATAATACATAAATTTATTCAAAGAAACTGTTACATGCCGCACACTGGCGCATAAGTAAATCAAACCTGCTTACAAATAGCTCAAATTAACATAATCTCGCGATTTGAATAATGAAGTAGCAGATTTTGTTATTTAAAATCGCGTTGCTTTCAGGCAGATGCATTCGAACATAATTTTATTCGCTTTTCTATTGGTTTTAACATTCGACAGACGCATAGAAACTAAAAGCTCACGATTTTATGTAAATCATGATTTAGGAACAAACCTTTAGATGAATTTTATGATAAATTTCGAGTTCATCAATATACATAAGTCGCGACGTATTTTCTTACAGTGACAGATGGATTTGAAAATATTGTTCGTATTGAGTATAAATAATGAATATTATTACAATAATTCATGCATTAGCAATAACGTTGTAAGCATCAGTCATTCGCCTAAGTATTATGAATATTTTTCTATAATATCATCACCTATTTGTCTTGCTTAAATGTGCTAAGCTTTGGTAACATCGAAAATAAAAAATCTCTGTAACGTTATGTTGTGAGTACAAAAGTGCGTGAGTCGAGTAAACGTTAAATAATTCAGCATTCGTGTTCCACCAAGACGCTTTTGCTATATTAAGCAGCATAAAAGGCGTACTTAAGCAACTGTGCTTAACTTCTCTCAAACCCACGCACTTTTATCTCTTTACAACTAAGCTGGTTTCCTTTAAGACGATTTATTGTTATGCTACTAATATCTCAGCATCAGTAGTAAATGACGCCAACGCTTTACTTTCCAATAATTAACATTTGAATGACAGAAATTGTTTAGTGAGCCCGTGTGAACTTGTTCTCTTTGGTATGGTTATATTTCAAGTTGAATATTTTTAAGTTTTTGTAGATAAAGTTTTAAAAGCTCATATTCTACTAGTCCAGACACTAGTTACTAAAGTTCTTGCTAGTGATGGCATAGCAACTGAAAATGTAACAAGTGTTGGCGTAGAAGCTAAAGAAACTGAAATACATTTCGAAGAATCATTTGACTAATTAGCAAAAGCTTTGTTTCTAACGCCTAGAAACTAAGAAGTCCAATTAGCATAGACACTTGGAACTAATATTTCTAAAAACATAGGAACGAGCATAGGTAGCAAAATATTTACAAAACTACATGACATAATGCAAATGAGGCGACTGTTTTCGCAACGGCTTCAGCAAAATTAGCATGACTATTAGACTGTTTTTTGCACCAGGTTGAACTAAATGAGACGTCAATACATTGAATAAATCGTTTTGTTTCAACTGCAAATGAATTATGGTAATTTTCTTTTTGAATGACAAATTGAAGTCAGCTTCAAGACTGCATGTACAAAGTCTTAGTAAGAAATTCTGAATTTTAAAAAGGAAAATCAAGATATTCAATTGATTGTTAAACAGATACTTGGTATGAATAACAGTATTAAGCATAATTGTATCGTTCTTAATCGAAATAAAAAAAAAACTCACTATCATCGAACTTTTTGTATTAATTAAAATAAACTTTACTGGTCCAGAACCAAGATAGGCTTAATATTGCCATTAGTTATTCGCTTTTGTAATCTTTAAACAAAATACATTATTGCCTTACGTGGCTTCAAACGATGGACAATCCGGTTCCTTATCATTTTTTAAGATGTTGCTTAATGTTTTGGCATTCAATTACATTTTTTATTCAACCTTTTTGCTTTACTTTTGAAATGTATACTGAATTTAAATCTTTCTTTTTGATTTTTGGCTTTTGCTTCGGTATCGCTGGCTACATGTATATCAATTACCTTATTACCATGAAAAGGCATACAACCTTCATCTAAAGCCAGCCTATTTCTATTTAAGTATTCTACTGCATTAAATTCAGGTCGAGCTTAAAAAAATAATACATCATTACCAACAGTTGCTTTAAATCTTAATAGGTTTCGTGTAGGCGAGTTGGTTTCAATCACATCGCCACAATGAGTCGTTAATGTAGTCACTGGGTCCCCGGTAATGGTCTAGACGCTACCTACACATGAAAGTCTTTCGGTTCTTTTGTCACATTGTAACAAATGTTTCATTGTGGTAAATACTTGTTCAGGTTAAGGTGCAGTTGTTGGAATTCTACGAAATTACATAACGAACGAACGCAGCATGGCTTAGAAATACTTTAAGCTGGATTTATTTAGAGTTTGAAGTTTGGGTGTTAAAAAATATTCCCACATCAAACATCGATTTCTCACTGTAGCCGACTTCAGAAACTGACTTCTACAACAAAAAACTTAATCGAAAAATAATACGGAGCGTTCCGCAATGCGTGGCACTGAATCATTTATTTTTCGTTTGTATACTAAAGAAATTTAGTATTCGTCGCGCGGTCGACGATATAAAAAGTCAAAACCCCAAAAGTCGGACAGGTACGTGGACAAAAAATAAATGGAAAATACTAATGGAGCGCGGCGAGGTTGGACCGCGACGCGGTGTGGTAAGTAGCTGGCTCAGAAGGGTTCAATTTATTTGTCTACTCTATGTACTTCGGAAAACAGTTCATGGTCGAATAACAAATATTAAGTCAATATTATTCTTCAAAAATGGGGCAACTTTGATTACTAAGCACAAAGATCGTAATGAGACTTGTTTTGTCGTGGTTTATGACAATAACTTTCTTATCAAGATTATTAAGTAGCAACAAAAAGTTGATTTTTTTTAATACTTATCTGAGAACTATCAAATAAATACTACAAAACAACTTTACATAAACATAGACGCAAAAATTAATCCTTTAACATTTCATAAAATCTTTATATCTGTTGTGCCAGCTACATACAACACGGCGTCCACAGCCGGTTTGGCTGCGCGTACGCCGTCCATGCGACGTAATGGGAGCGACGGCTTGCCGCTGCCGCTTCACACACAATTTCACCTCTGAGTGACGCAAACATTCATTGTAAATGCGTACTTGACTTACTCAGTATCAGGTGCATTTACCTAATATCGCTAACCTTTTTAAATATTACAATAGATTCGAAAATCCTCATCGAAAGCATTTGGCCAAATTTCAGTCTTTTAATTGAAAAAATTAAAATCCTTTCTATAAGTGTTCCTTAAACATGGGGAAGCAAGATTAAAAAAACAATAACGCTTTAAATGTATCAAATTTTATGGAATCAAAAAAAATAGTCACAAAAAATCTAAGACACCATCTCCCTAATTTAATTTTATACTTGCGCAATTTAGTTTTTTATTATTTCCGTGATCCTACCGCATTGTTTTTGTATTAAGTTTAGACACGTCTTTCGTCTAAAACAAAAAATTGGCGCCTCACAAGAAAAAAGTTCGATATTCGATACGTCCAGTATCGAATACCATCAATATAATCGCGCTTGAATAGTTCCAAAACTCAATTTTTCATGGTTCGTATATCTCCGAAACCAGATTCTAGTCTCGTTTTACGATCACGAACAATAATTTTATTAAAATCGGTTAAAGCAACGTCTTTAGCGGCAATCTGTAATTTTCCGTTTTCGAATGATCCAAAATCAATAATCGTAGCGTCGTTGAAATCGAACTGTAAATTCAAAAACTTGCTATATCTATGACACTCGCTGAACACAGGTAGGTAATATATTTTTATTGTTTCCAGTCCCGTTCCGTGTATTCATTAAATAAACTGATAAGATTAAAATATCAAACAGATAAAGAGTACGACATAGCTTAACTTACCAGATAAAATTGGAAATGTATTGACATAGAAATGTTAGGAATAGGATCGAGCACGTATACGTTTCTAAGTGAGGTCTACGGGTCTAAAAGGTGGCTTGACCACTGTTTAGTAACGGAAGCAGCCCTGAAATCAGTTAGGAACGTGTATGTGCTACATGACGTTTTATGGTCTGATCACTTTCCCCTAGTAATTGAATGTTGTTTAAATACAATCTTACCAAAGAAAACTGTGAGTAGTGTAATCCCGAATAGAATTCTGTGGGGGGATAGAAATTCTAGTCAAATAAATATCTATCGAAAAGAATGTCATGAGAAATTGCGATTAATTGACTTCCCTCAAGAATTAAGTAAGTGTTGTGATTATGTTTGTAACAACCATAGTCACAGGAATGTAATCGATAACTTTTATTTACAAATCGAAGACGCCTTAAGCGAAGCTGCAGTAGTGGGAAGGGCTGATAGCAACAGACCTTCTAGAAAAATTGTAGGATGGAATACCCATGTTGCCGACGCTCACAGGCACGCTCGGGAGCAATTTCTGTGGTGGGATCTGAATGGAAAGCCCATGTCTGGGAATTTGTATAATGAAATGCGCGAAAGTAGAAAAATCTTTAAGTCACGTGTCAAATGGTGTCAAGATCATAAAGATCAACTGAAAATGGATGTCTTGGCGTCATGTCATGCTAAACATGACTTTAAAGGATTTTGGAAGCAGACAAACAGGTTGCAGAGTAAAGCAGGTGTGCCTGTGAGCGTCGACGGCGTGAGTGATTCAAAAGAAATTGCCAACCTATTTAAAGAACGGTTTTTTGTAAAATCGCCACTAGGGCCGTCACGTATGGTGTTGGATGCTCAACCCGGAGTGGAATTACAGGTTAAATTTCACGCTGCCGAATTATCTAAAATTATAAAATCTATGACGCGACGTAAGTCCCCTGGCCACGATGGGTTGAGCATTGAACATCTTCAATATGCGGGTCCACATCTACCGAGAGTCCTTGCCATGTTGTACAGCTTCTGTGTTAGTCATAGTTACATGCCAGATGAGATGATGCGTACAGTTGTTGTGCCCATTGTTAAAAACAAAACTGGGGACCTCGCAGACAGCAGCAATTATAGGCCAATTTCACTCGCCACGGTAATATCAAAGGTGTTTGACAGTGTGCTTAACAGTCAGTTGGACTATGTCATCAGCCTTCACGACAACCAGTTCGGATTTCGGTCTGGGCTGTCGACGGAGACTGCAGTGTTGGGTCTTAAGCATACTGTCACGTATTACACACAGAGGGGAACGCCCGTTTACGCCTGCTTTTTGGACCTTTCAAAGGCATTTGATCTGGTTTCCTACACAAAGTTGTGGCAAAAATTAGAAAACACTAACCTACCAAAAGAACTTCTTAACATATTTAAATATTGGTATGGAAGCCAGATCAACAATGTACGCTGGAATGGAGAGCTGTCTGAACCATATAGGTTGGGGTGCGGGGTGAGGCAGGGGGGGTTAAGTTCACCTACGCTCTTCAACCTTTATGCTAATGATCTAATTGAGGAACTTAGCAGTACCAGAGTCGGTTGCCATATAGATGGTGTCTGCGTTAATAATATTAGTTACGCAGACGATATGGTGCTGCTGAGTGCGTCGGTCTGTGGGTTGAGAAAACTTGTGGCCCATTGTGAAGGATATGCAGAACAACATGGCCTGATATATAATTGTAAAAAGTCGGAAATCATGGTTTTCGAGGCTGGGGGTAAAACCACTAGTGCCATACCACCTGTTGCACTCAATGGGATACCATTAAAAAGAGTGTATAAGTTTAAATATCTGGGTCACTCATTGACCCCCAGCCTTCACGACGATGACGACATTGAACGGGAGCGGAGAGCGTTGTCGATTCGAGCGAACATGCTGGCCCGTAGGTTTGCACGTTGTTCCCTTCAGGTAAAGATCACACTCTTTCGAGCTTACTGTACTTCTTTCTACACGTGCAGCCTTTGGGCCAGATATACTCAAAAGTCGTACAGCGCTCTCCGCGTTCAATACAATGACGCGTTTAGGATACTGGTGGGGCTGCCTCGCTTCTGTAGCGCATCAGGAATGTTTGCTGACGCACACGTAGATTGTTTTTATGCGACCATGCGAAAGAGATGTGCCTCTCTGGTGCGCAGGGTGCGGGCCAGCTCCAACAGTGTCCTGACTATGATTGCTGGGCGTCTGGATTGCTCATACGTAAATCATTGTTGTGCCGTCTCGCATGGGATAAAGCAGCGGTGACCCGTGTGAGTTATTCGAATTAATAAAGTTAAATTAAATTATGAAATGTTACTAACAATAGTTTTAAGCAAAACTAACATTATTGAGTCATGGTTACTTGAATAAAGAAATGATATTATTATTATTATTATAGCTGTACGTTTCTCATATTCATTACGCTTAGAAAGAACTTGAAATGGATCAGAACTGTGTTGCTTAGGAAGTGAATATTCTTGTTCGAAACGAGTTCGAGTTATCAGATTTATAACACTGGCAGTTGATTCATGATGGTCTCGTCTGGCAATTATATTGAGAGAGGAGATATCATTAATCATACTATATTGATTGGTCCACTCTATGTACAAATCCAATTAGATTGAATCCTTCAATTTTGTTTGATCCTACATGATTTATTACACGTTGAGGTGCAATTAGGCCATCGGGATGCAAGAGTGTTAATTTTGGTTTCATCGTAAATTCAGTTTTAGTGGTGTATGTAATTGGCCGTAATCGTCGTAATCGTTTCGTATCGTAGATGCTTTTATTGGTCGCTTTACATGTGGGAACGATGTAAAAGGATCTGTTTTTAGTTGATTATTTTACTTTCCAAGTAATCTTAGTAATCGTAAAGCAAACCGGTTTAATTTTATAGAACTGTTATTTTTTTCTGGTACTTGTAATGGGAAACGCTGTTTTCTCAGGCTTTAAAAGTGAAGCTCTATTTGATGTTTGTACATTTCCTTAATTAAAAATCACATGGTAGATTAAACTAGATGTGCTACGTAATTCACAACTAAGATAACGATAGTAAACAATGATAAAGTTAATAACTTTAGCAATATTTGTTGTTCATAAACAATAATCAGTGAAACATGTTACCCGAAGTATAAACACCGTTTATCTGTCCTTAAAACTTATATCAGGGCTTCAAATACATTTATTGGCGGTATTAAAATACCATTACTAGGAACTAAAACGATTAGGAATTGAATACTTAGAACTTGGGATTTTTTTACGCTTCCTCAGTTGTATCGATGAAAAATTTTTACAGCTCATATTTTCAAACGAAATTTTTAGGAAATTTAAAGTAGAGCAACTTTACGACAAAACAAAATCAGCTTTATTCGAGAAGTTTCGATCAAAAACGTTCATTACTATTCGAAAACTTTTTAAATTTCGATCACTGCTTTTAATCTCCCATAAAATCGTTCCGTACGTGTCGAGAAGAGATTAAAGTTGCTTGCTCCCAGAGACAGGTAATAAATAACGTGATTATTTCGTCTTTCAAACTGGCCACAATATCTAAGCCGTACTTTTTTTGAGTGAATTCGACCGAAAAAGAATTTTGTTAACGGGATTAAGGTTTTACGCTGAGGCTTTTTTCATCTCAGCTGCCGTTTGTATAGATTTGTCTATTTAGTCATTTAGTTTTTATTTTATAAATCCCATGATCTTTAGATTTGTGGTTGAAGTGAATACTGTTATTATAACCAGATTTAAAATACTTTCTTTGGATGGTCCCAATTTATCTTGTAGACCGTGCGTTGTAGTGGAAAAAATCTCCCAGAAGCTACAAATATTCGTTCATTCGTCTTTTCGAATTGCATCTAGTATTTTTCATTTTAAACGCGTTTTGGGATGCACCATAAACATTGTATGGAAAGCCCATGGGTGTGCGAGAGGGTTCAACCGCCAAGGACGACCGGTTATACTGCAACTCTTGGTCTGGTCGCAAACGCGCCTACTTTATCCCGACAATCTGAGGGAGTATCATCACTTGGTACAAGTTGTGAGTTCCTCCCTTGAAAGCTCAAGTATATGCAATAAATGATTGGGTGATATGAATTTGGATAGAAATATTCTCATATATATGTTTTTAAGGAATTGGGAGCACGAGTCTAATTATTTTAGCCACTTGCTCATGTTTGTCCATATAATATATCACAGCGTGTAAACACTCATTGAGCTTGGCTTCTTTTTTTTTATTAGCTAGCACTTATTTGACTCAAGGTGCAGTGTAAGTATAATCTAAATAGTTTTAGTTGTTTCCAAGATTCTCTCGTTAACATTGTCTTTACTTGTTTTTATCGAGCTACTAACCATCCACAGAAAGAATAATAGTCGATTGTAGAACAATAAAAGTCAATCTTACGTGTATTTTAGAATCAATTCACAAGGTAGTGTTGATTCCGTTCTGCTCTTGACCATTTCTCACTCTCCCAACTTTATCCGCACTGAAGTGCTAAGTGGTTCTTAAAATTTGAGTTGTCCTATATTTTTTTAACTGTTTAAGTTTTTATATATTGTTGGATCTACATTTTAATTCAATTAGACGTTCCACTAATAAAGCTTTTCGTTTCTAATTTCATTCAACTGGTATTTCTGAATTATTACCATAGTTTACTATTCCCGTAAGATTGGCTTTTAGTCGAATAATTACTTTGAGGTTTTCTTTCTCATTAAGGTACAAAGAGAAATCTATTTTTAAATACCATTGCCTATCGGAGTCTCATGCACCTAAATGCCAATGAGTAAAAACACAAAACATTTGTAAAGAATGTTTAAAATAATATGAAATACCCATAAGTAATGTGGCTCCACAGCACACCGCCATATCTCAACCGGTCTAAACCCATGCGTACCCATGGCAGATAAAATCAAAAGTCATTTCCACCATTTTTAATGTCCCCGAGAGCCGTCACGTAGGATCTTGAAATATTTTGTGGTAATCGTTGATCGTTTATGATTGTAAAAATTGTTCCAGAATTAAAGCCTCAGGATGAGATTTTATATTAATATTTTTATTATTTTTAACATGAAAATACCCAAGAATCCCATACCTCAGCAAGCAGTGTTGCGTAATTACAATTTCAAATATCCTTTCTGTATTATGACGTCCGTAACTATTTACTTAGTCGTAAATTTACTTCATGTCTATGCATGCGTTCTGAAGCAACTTAAGCGCAAAACCCAACCTTTGTCCAAAGTAATTCACGTACTAACAATACGAAATCAACTCAAATCCACGTAAGCCTTACAACAGTTATTTACTGGGAATCTTAAAATAAGAAAGATTAAGGATCTCTACCTGTTTTTAAATTGGCTTGCGTGTATAAGGTTACGTTTACCAACGTCCTCTGTGTGTGTGTGTGTGTGTCCACATTACATCTAACGTTGACTTCGTCATATTATGATTAATGGTTGATACAGAAAGGAATACCATCCCTACACAACAATGCCTTCTATTTTTAGAATGCTGTTATAAATATTCACATTTTTGGTCTCGGTTTGGTGACATTAAAATATTGTGTTATTCGTATTTTTAGTGTTAGAAATGCTCAACAATGGCTTTGGCTTGTACAGACAATAAATTACCAATAATGATTTTCCTTATCCTAAGGCTGCATCCTGAATGAATAGATATGGAAGACAGACAATCAATTGAAAATTCTGTAATACCAACAAGCCTATTTCAAAGAAATTCTTCTCTAACGTAAAGGTAATTACATTATTCGTATACAAATAGCGGAGGATGTTAATGTAAATACAAATACTCTTGACGAACGTGGGCTCAAGTTTAGAGGCCACATAGTGGATGGCACCGGTATGCCCGCTTTGTTTGGACAACCGACCGGTCACTGTTTGCACGGGCCTCCTCGACAACACTCAGAAATATTTCAAGCGAACTCTTGAGCAAGCCTTAAGTAAAGTTACGGCACAAATTTTAAAACCACCACTTAAAATAGATAGGGTTAAGAACCAATCGCATGAATTAAACGCTATTGGAGAAATAAATAAATTTGCAGAGGAAATAAAGTTTATAGATGAATCAAACTTCAATGAAAAGTTAAAAAAAAGAGGAACATATTTGAATATAAATCATTATATCCGTTTACTGATGGTAGACACAAAACAAGCAATACAGATTGCTACTACACGCTTAATGGCTTTTAAAAACTGGATTAAGTAGCGAAGAAATGCTAAATCTACGATAAGCATAAGTCTTGTCAACCCACGCTTTAACACGCATAAGTCCACATGACAACTTGTAATAAACTTTATTCTGATAGTACTAAAGATATGTTTTGTTTAAAAAACGATTCGAACTCAGTTCTGTAACCGTTCAGATAAATCTCCTATTGTTTTAAGAGAAATATCCATAAAATACTTTTGTTTTATGTTGAGAGCAGCATCGGTTGACATTAAATGAACGTAAAAAAATACGGTGTAATGAAAATCCATTCTTTATCTTGTTCTCTGAACGTTTTGATTAGTTTTCGTATGGAAGTTGCTGTAGTTATTTTAACTTACTTCGCCTATGAATAGGATATGAGGCCGCTTTGGACGGCAAATGGCAAACGTTAATTAAATGTCAGTCATTATAGTAAATGGCTGGTACTTGATAAACGGTAAGGCTATTATTTTATTTACCGACAGGTGGTGCTACTGACACTTCGATGAAGCATTAAGAATTTATAGGCAAGTGTTCATTAATTTTGTAGGTTTTATTCCCATTTCGTGAGCCAACATGGCCGCTTCTCGTACTTACAAACGAGCATTGATCGTTTAATGAAGAAGGTATCCTTGCCCAGTAGTGGGTCAGGTCCAAGCTGGCATTAACATCATATTATTAAGATGGCAAAAGTAAGTAATATTCCCATAAAATATATGATTCAGGGAGTGTCAAGATTGCTACGTAGGTACCGGATTATAAAATTCCGCAGCGGAATAACACAATGAACTTCGATTTGGTTAAATTTCATGTTCCACAAATTTATATCCGTAAGTCGCCATGGGGGATAACAGATATGATTTCGTGATTTTTAAAGATTTTGAACTTAAATATCAAGTTGCCAATGGGTGGAAAAAAAAGATTTTCATAAATATATTAATGATATTGTTGTATTTTTTTATGAGTTCGATTGACTGTACAGATAGGTTCAAACTAAATAAGCCTAAAGAACTGAAGGCTGACATTACGACATGGAAAGACAGGTTTTTGTATTACGAATGGGCACTTTTGCGATAGCCAAAGTATGATTAATCGTTTCGATTGTATCGTAAGAATGTTAATTGAAAACTGACGTTTTGTGTTCGTTATGTAACAGACGGTCTCTTAGATTGTTTGAATACAGGTTCCCATGCATCTGTAGGTCTAAAAATGTACTTAGTAAATTATATTTGAATATTTAAATCTTTTGCTATACAATGGGATTGAAAATTGGTAAATTGACAGTTACAGTCTGAAAGTTAAAAAAAAATGTTAAAAAAGAAATTGAATGAGAGTGAGAGAGAAAATGTGAGTTATATTAAATGTTACTCAATAATGTAGAATTGGTATTCCAAAAGGCCAATCACAAATTGCAATATAACATTTGATTCAATAGAGCCACGCGCCATCTTAATATTTGAAAAAAAAACTCCAACAAGGATAAAATACCAAACCATTGTTTTTATACAACAAGTGATATTATAAAACCGTCAATTATAAACACAGAAACAAGAATCCGCCAACGTTTTACATTTTATTTTATCTGAGAATCCGAATCACGCGAATACTAAACTTAATTGGTTGGATATAGCGACAAAAAAGCGTTTTGCAACCTAACACGCAAGCGCCCGAATATAATTTAAATAATACGTTTACCTGTCCGAATCGATTCGACAATAATGGCATCTGAATAATCTAAGACAGATTAAAATGGAATCCGCTAACGTTAAGAAGCGAGAACCAGATGCGCGGCGTCTAGAGATATCGAAAATTCGAAAGTCAGTTGCCATGATCGAAATAGACTGCAATTTTTTTGCGACTGTTATCATCGATCAGATCAAAAAAGCTCATGAACAAAATTTGCATATAAAAGAGACTCCATAAACGTTTTACGTATCGATATTTCAAATGTACGCGTTTTCCGAAATTCTTATCGAACGATCTTTTAGCAAATATTTTACGAAGATTTTGCAAGCGATCTTTACCACGATACGACGATCCCAACGGCAGCGTTTTGACTTATTTCTTAATAAATAAACAACCAAGTTTATTTTCAGCGCCGCAGGTGCACAGGATACGAATAAAATGCGTCCTTAACGTCATAACGAATCGAGAGTGCAAGAAAAAAGTTGTGCAACAGTCTTCAAGAAACTTTCAAAAGGCAATGAGATGCTGTGAAATCGACAAGCAGTTTGCCGCGTATTTCGTACCTTACTAATTATTCTATAGCTTTGGTCACGATTTTTTAAACTGATACTAATACAAATAACAAGCACACCGATTTGTCTCAACATACAATTTTGAGACCTTTTTTTAATATTTGGAGGAAGTATTTAAAATGCTATACTTAAGCCAATTATATTGTCATACTTGAAAAAAAAATCAGATGCTTCTTCTTCACAACAATATTTTGAACTACATACCACCTTGAAAATAATTTTGATTGCATATATAAATGACTTACATCAGTATTGTTTAATATATTCATCCAATGCACCTTTTATAATTTAATGTTTATCAGCCATCCAAAATGGTTCAAACAAAAAACAGTCTACAAAGAAAATATGCAAAATTACCAAACATTTACATATTCGTCCATCTGTTTCCGAAGCAACGAAAACAAAATGTGTTTATTGTGTCACAGATTGAATTAGGGATCGAAAAAATTCGGATATCGCGTGACAACATGACAATTATGCGGAATAGCCCGAAGTGACGAAGATACGAAAACCAGGGTTCAAACAACAAAGATTCCGATTTGAATGTAGCAACGCTTAGGTATATGATTGGCTCCAACCAAGATGATAATTTCTAAAGACCGTAGGCGAATCTCTCGTTCCTCGCGATCGAGTCCACCTGCCCCTCTTTGATTTATTATGGATTCAGTATTAATTTGATATCCCTTTTTGTTGTAGCCCCTTGAGCGGTTTGAACGAGCGAGAGCTTTACGCGGTCCCCATTATATGTGGTCTCGGTTCAATCATAATTGCATATGAGCCTCCAGATAAAATAAAACTGAATGCAAAAATATTTTTTTATGGTGACTGGTAAATATTTAATAGTGATAAAAAGATTACGAGAAACACTAAACATATTTCTGTAATGATTATTACAGTTGATTCAAAACTTTATAATCATGCGTTCCCTAAAGTAATTCTTCACTAAGTGCTTGCAGGGAGAGAAAACAAATAAAAGCTAAGGAATGTTTAATTAGAATTAGTGACCTCACATTAAAAAAAGATAACCCCACTCCATCTTTGTTTTACTTAAACTTTTTTTAGTTCATTACAAAAACAGATTCAAAGGCAGAGCAGGCAAATGCATCAACACGTTATAATATTAATGTATCTCAGGAGATAGGTTCCGAACCAGTTTTTAATAAGAAATTGCCTCGCTTGCGGTAGAAAATTAATGATAGCAGATACTCGTCTAGTTGCAGTGCACCGAGGAATGTTTCTTGTTAGGGCTTGCGTATACGTGCCGCTATTTGCTTGTTTCTTTGCAAGTCGAAACAAGATAGTAGTTTGAAACAGGTATATATAGAAGAAAGTTGATGATCGTATTCGATTCTTGTCATAAATACGTATAAAAGTCATCAAGTTGATATTAAATGAAATGCTACACGTATCAAACAAACACATAAACATGTAGTCGATTTTAATGTTACGCTAGGAAAAGAATATAAACGTCAACTAAATATAAATCCAAACGACAAAGATTTTACAATAGCTGTAGAGATGGAACTAAATAAGCATCAATAAAAGTTGAATCTGCCAATCAATTTGCAGCATTAACAAGCGAATCTAATGGACAAAGTTAAGTTTAAGAGTCTCAATAATTAAACGCCACTACGATTATATTATTAGTGGATGTGTGCGTGTGTGAAGCGCCTAACGTTGTATTTTTATCTCACTCTTGTATTACAGGTTTATGGTGTGAATATTGTTGTTTATATAGCCATGTTGCCATGTTTTCGTTACGTTTATATTGATGGGAAACTGGCGGCTCTTAATAACCAAAATTTTGATTCGATGCGAAGTCTTATGTACTTGTTAAATTCTTTGTGTTTAGTTCGTAGACTGTTATTGATTATTGCTTATTGTTTGTTTTCAATCAATTTTTGATGTTATCTTGAATGATATGACGGTAAAGGACAACGATAAATATTTTTTATAACGTCATAAAATTTATTATACGGGATTTGACTTACCAATCAATTCTACCAAGTATTAATATTCTACGGATCATGTGATGAGAATAAAATCGTCGTAGATTTTAAAGGTGCTTTCGAAAATATCATATTTATTTAAAATTAATATTAATATTTAGACAAGCGGTAAATATAATTAGACGAAGTACATATTTAATGAGTTGGTCTAGACGATAACCATCAGCATCCTCCTGTACACCGAGAAATCCATACGGGGATCATCAATAAATTTTAATTACGTTTAATGCAATAATTTCTCATGATCTTATCGTAAAGTAAGATTCATGAACCTAAGCTATGGATGTACGAGCTCATCAATGTAAGTATAGTGTAGGATGGTACTTGATAATTTATATGTAGGAGAAAATGTTTGGCAATGGTCGTCTCTGTTGATATAAACTCTATGGAGTAAGCATTTGAAGGTTATTCTCTTGGTGTTACGTACTTCAAATACCGTGTTGGTTAATAAAACTGTTTGACCTAGGTTTGAAGCAATGTATAATAGTGACGCAAAAATAATACGGTCCCCATATTGGCTCCTTGAGAAACTCCAAGTAAGAATTTGAATTACAAGTCATCGCGATAAATTTTGCACGGGTAGAGATACAAATCGGGCAATAAATACCGAAGTGTTTTACTTCGACATCGACTATAGGTCCAAAATCGAATTAACAATATTTAATTATTTAAATTATACCTGATATTCTTACAGCAGGACCACTGGCTGCTTAATTAAAGTAAAAATATTCCGATCATGTTTCGATTGAACCGATCCATTTTCGATAAGACTGAATCATTAAAAGCTATTTTATATTTACGTAAGGCCGGTAACTTGTTAAATATTCATGAAAAATATACGATACGCTTATAATTTTTGTTCTTATTTGTTTTCGAAGTATTGACAGAATCGAGGGTAAAATGAGGTTTAAAATATAATGTCCATTACAAATTGTTTAATATTTTAGTAAGTTAAGTTAAAGACCATAACATAAGTTCAAATTCAATATTTAGACTTTTATAGAGTCATCCAATGTTGAGAACGATCCATTGATTGAAAGTGGGAAATTTATGTGACCAATGCGTTTACTAAGAGCTCTTAAAACCTACTTATGTTGAGACGTATGTGTTGTGAAAGCAAGACGCTTTTACATGCAGTATGCTCCATCTCGCTTCCACACGGACAAGCATCCAGCTTAGTTGTATAGTGACCAGAAGTTACGGTATCCACGCGGTTAACTTGACTGGCGCCAAGCCTCAGTCTGATATGACTTTGTAAAGCCAAATGCGTTTTAAACAATCCATCAGATTTAAAAATATTTTTCTAAGAATCGCTTGTAATATCATGGTCTTGTCGCGTCGGTTCTTTTTCATCCAAGGTATTAATTACGACAGTGGGTTTAATGGGATGGTATTCTGCATTATGCACTTCGATTCGATTATAAAGGCA
Source organism: Trichoplusia ni (assembly GCF_003590095.1). Taxonomy (NCBI): domain Eukaryota; kingdom Metazoa; phylum Arthropoda; class Insecta; order Lepidoptera; family Noctuidae; genus Trichoplusia; species Trichoplusia ni. Next base: position 5,130,220 of record NC_039478.1, on the reverse strand, counting down.
ATCATAACATAATTATGTTTAGCAAAAAACAGCGCATTATGGTACGATGATTTCATAGTTCCTAGGATTTTTAACAAACATTTATTTAGTGGGATATTTTGAGTCGTGTGGGACTTATGATCGAATAGTTAAGAATAAGAACAGACAATTACAAGTAACTATCTCTGAGGACATAGTTGCCTATCATCCAATTTAAGTGAGAATTATAGAAAGGTTTTTTGTTAATGTCCATTCAATACAAACTTTAAACGTTGTACAAAATTGTATCGAAGAATACTTTGTAAATTGCTTTACGATGGTCTTACATTGATGCGATGGTACTGTCAACAAAAAAAGAAAAAAAGAAAAATGATATCTAAATAATATTTTTTTAACTCTCTTCTGATAGTAAAAATGATGAATGTTTTTGATTTGACGAAACATATTCAAAAGATTATGGCAAGGACCACAAAAATAATAAGTAGTATAAAAAAGCCTAAACCATGTTTTAAACGCGGCCATATTAAAGCAATGAAATAAATTCTAATACATTTAGTTATTAATGGTTTGTTTGCTGACTCTACCAAGTCCTGTACTCTATTATGGTTTGAGCCAATAGAAAAAGATGAATCATCAGAATTTAAACTAATTACGGGCGGTAAAGTAAAAAACCTGCTAGATAATGTGGTTCAAGCCATTTGGGCTCAGCCTCGAAAATCACAAAGATCATGGCTTTTTTGTACAATGAGAACTGTTTCTTATAGTAATGTGCGTTTGATTAGAATTTACGTTTTTACAATACTCCCCTGAGATAAGAAGACAAAAAGTATGGGAATTCAAATGATTTAATTTTATTGATAGTGGCCGATGGTGTTCGTTTTACATTTTTGTATGGACTAAATAATTGGAACTTCTGCTTTAATGAAGTTTGTGACTCCAATAGCATTTAGAAATAATACCTCAGAAAAAAACAATATTTTTATCCCACAAAGATTTTCTATTTTTTAAATATGGTAAAAAAACAATGCAGCCTCAAAATATCATAACAATCATCCAATGCATAAAATATAAATATTTAATTACAAAAGAAAAACAATTCGAAATGTCATAAAATAACTGATGGATATTTTTTTAAATGTTCCATTCGTCATGGAAATCAAGTATACAGCCGAATAGTTTGCGCTCAAGAATGTCAAAATCATTAAAACGACTCAACTAAAGAAATCGATATTCAATTTGAATATTAATTCATTCTATAAGGAAACGAGTTAATTCATTATAAAACTGACACATTTAGAATTAAGAAAATATAAATAGAATTGGGTTTTTAAATTGTTTACTAGCTTGCTTCTACATTCTTTGAATGTTTGAAACGGTATCGAAAACGTTTACGAATTTTCCAAAAAAAAAAATGGACGTTGTCTGGTAAAATTATTATTATTATTTACATTACTTTGGCATTCTAGATTCTTAAAAGTTTTGATTTAAACCTTTTTTTGACAAAACCTATAACTTATATGTATGTCCATTTCGGGTAGATTTACTTGTGGACTAAGAAAATCTTAATAACAAAAACAATAACGAAAACATTAATAATTAATTTATACACATTTAAATGGTGCCTCTATTTTACTCAGATTTGATATACCAATCGCAATCTTATAAAACCAAAATATTTTGTGGAATTCTGTTTACGCTTTTCCGTACACAGGAAACACATTAGAAGCGACATGTTTACTAGATACAAGTAAAGATAGATATGCTATTTTCCTCATAGTTTACGTAATGCAGTTCTTTATAAGTATTTTATGGTTGTTTAAGTGGATTTTTATGTTCTATCCTAGTATTGCCAAACTGACGTTCAAGCCGTTCTTTAATCGCCATCTTTAATGTCCGCATGACGTTGTCGATCAAAACTACCAGCGCCAAGTTTAATGTACATTTCATATGATATAAAATGTTGGCGACTAACATTACCTATGATTAATGTCTCGTTGTAAATTTACAGTAAGCTATTAGGTACTTTACAACAGCCAATGACAAGCAATTCGTAATATTCGCGAACGAAAAATTTCGTAATCTTCGAAAGTATTATACAGGGTGTAAGGAACACCGTACCACCAAAGTCGCATAATGACTTTAAAATAACGTGTTAATTAATATTAAAGAAGTCGCTACCGTCGGAGATTAATATTTATAGATTTAGTCATTTTTGAGCACGCAATGAATTGGTTACCGCGCGATCCTTACGCTCAGCGTACGTACTTACACGAACTGTAATGTGGTAGGAGGGCGACACTCGGCGACACGATCGAAACATTCGAAACGCGCGCGCATTTTATAAAAATGTTGTGATGTAACGAAAAACAATCACAAAAAAAATACCAATCAATTTACACTATTCTGACTTCAATCTGTGTCTTGTGTATTATTAAATCAAACCTACTCTTACCTTAATCTCGCTCACTTCTAACCAGATAAGGTTCGAAAATTTCGAAATGTCCGCCATCTACGTGCACACAAATTTTGGCGCGGCGAAAAATCTGCTGCTGAACCCGGGGCAAAAAGTACCGCGTCCAGTAAATGTTCATCGCGAGACTTGCATTGCCACGTGCTTCGCCATAACACATTAGCATGTTGCCATTCTCCCGGGCGGTAAAATAACCTATCGAGCTACTAGGATCGTAATTTAAATAATACACACAACACACGCACTTATATCACTTAACACAATAAAATTGTCTGCCTACACGATAATTAGTCCGCGAATTACCCGATTGCACATGCACATTCGATTAGCGTAAGGAACAAACTGAGTAAAAATAGGTACTATTTTGAAAAAAGCCGAACTTTCGGTTTTACCTTTGAGTAGTGTTGGACCTAGGTACCTATGATTCTTTATCGATAAATTACATGAGGTCGAAGTGAATATCGTAAAATTATTCTTGACAATAAAGTACTTAACTTAAACCTTTAAAATTGATTAATCACAAAATGTACTTTTGTGTAAGAACATAATTGTTTTATGTGACTGGAATAATTATTCAGCAGTTCGTAGGAAAAAAAATGATAAAACTTTTTAGGCAGGAATTTCATTAGTAGATGATGGATATTAGTAAAAAAACAGAGTTTAATTTTAGAAAAAATAAATTATTGTTTATAACAACATGTTTTAGAACTACAGACTTCTAAACAATAACAAACTGTTAATAATAAAAGGTTTTAATAAATTTCGTAGTACGATAAGTTGATAAACGCTGAGAAAGTGATTTTTTATTTTATAACATGGAACCCGTGTAACAAAAATCGATGTACTATTTTATCCAGTGTCACAGGTACGTCACTCGCCGATACCGCTGTAGGTGTCGGCGACGCGCTAGCGGTGTCGACAAAGGCGGCTAGCGGTGCCTACAAAGCGCGCGGCTTTTTTTAAAGGAATAGTAGGCAGGATTACGAATAATGAGTGCGAGTGAGCGCGCAATAGTTGCGCTATCTCTTACGGTTGACGCTCATGAGTATTGGTTCGGTTTTGACGTCACTTTCGGTTAGATTTGCGAGAGAGCGATGACCGACGAGTACCTTTACGAATCAGCTGATCGGGAGCAGTTTTTAGTGTTTCATTTACATTGCCTTTTTTGTGAAAACGGCTTAATAATGATTTTGTTTATGAAAATATTATTGAAATACGTAGGAAAAATGATTTTATGACACATAAAATTAAAAAAACGCGAAAAAAAACTGCAATTTTCATGAAAAGACCGATGAAAAATTCCAACGCAGTGGGGTCTGGAATCATGTCTAGAACTCAGGTCCCACGGAAAAGTCACGGTGTTCCTTACACCCTGTATATTTCTTGAGAAATGTCGAAAATAATAAGTCATTTAATTTATAATCGTTAGCGATTACATAACGCCATCCGTCGTACGTACTGACCGCTTTTCTTTTGTTTATAAAAAAGAAAGCTGTGTTTGCGTACTTGACTTGGACTTTTGACCATACGCTACATACAAGCCATTCGTTTTCAATGAATAAATTTTATTCATCTAAGTAGATTCAAAAAATGTCTTAAGCGAAAAATATAAAACCGTTTAAAAACACGGGGTTCTTCAAAATTTAGCGATGAGTTTAAAATTCTGTAGTATTTTTTGTAGTTTTAAAGTATACAACGATAAAAAATAAAATAATAATGTTTCCTTTTCCTGAGAAAACTTGATCACTCACGATTCCTACTAAGCCATAGTTGTTTGGACTTAGTAGCCGACTCCAATCAGCGTCGAAGCCGTTCAGTTTTTATAACTCGCTATAAAATTACTCGATTCGCTTCATAAGGCGTCGACCCTCACACAAAATGTATGTTTTAATGAGTTATATATTATAGGATTGACGTCCAAAATATTTAAATCCGATTACGAGCTTCTTTGTATTGGACATGTCCATGTGTGAGTAGCACACAGTTTTGATAGCACGATAAAAATTCCTAGACCAAAATCCTGATGGGTCAAATAAATTATGCGCTCAGTTAATGTTAATTATTGAGGTAAGAGCAATAAATAAAGGATTTGTCTTCTTTGAGCTCGCAGTATAAGTCATACTTAAATAAAAAATATTATTTCGTTCGCTGTAACACAAATCAAAGATACTCTAATAAAATCCATCAGTATGTCTGTCATGTACTGTCCGAGACAGCAATATATTATTTGTCTGTTATCTCAAAGTACAATCACGAACCACTACTTAGGCATTCTGAACAAATGGCATTCGTTTGTACGATCGTCAGCCGACATTTTTTCATCACAATTGTACTTGAGCTTGAAAGTATAATCACCTTTTACTTATTAATCAAGATATAAAGAGTTCTTAGAAGCCAGAGCTAGCTACAATCGAGAAACTTTATAAATATTCCGATTCCGAGTATTCGGGCGGATACGGCCACAGTCCGCTTAACATCTGCAACTTGAGTTACACCGGCTGCCTGTTACGTGCATACAAATTATCTATAGCATACAACGACCAGTGTTGTAGAAAATTAAAATGTGCAGGAAAGCGGCACTCTAATACTCACGGTAAAAAATATAATTATAGTAAGTGTATGCATGATGGTCTGGACTAGAAATAGACCACTTTATCACTTCCTGCGAGTAAAAAGCAACTAACCGATAAAATTGAACATGAGTAGTCGCTTTTACGAGTAAACTAATAACATCATTTCATTTTTAACGATCATCATGTTAATGATGGTTGATTACATACATCAATCAAAAGAGACTTACCTATGATCTCTCAAGTGATCCTGTCTTCTGAAAGCCTTGCCGCAGATGTCACACGAGTATGGCCGCTCATCGGTATGTGTCCTTTCGTGGATGAGCAGGTTGTAGGATTTTGTAAATTGACGGTTACAGAATTTACAGATAAACTGTTTCTTAGGTCTTGAGGCACGACCAGGTGCTCTTAGCAGTCTTCTATCCAAATGGGGGTGCATCTGGTGAGGTCCAGCCCCAGGAGGAAATAAACCGGCTCCAGGGAATGTGAAACTGCCAGCTGCAGTGGGAGAGGGCCCTGGAGGACCAAGGAACGGTCCCGGTGGACCGTAGATGGGAGGTTGTGAAGATCCATCTGACATCATGCCTTCAATGGATGATGTTCTATGATGCGGTAGCAACATGGCTGCTGCAGCCTCACGCAATGCTACCTCTTTTCGTTTCTCAACCATCATAGCCATTAAATCGAAGGAGTTTCGCTTTGGGAAATTTCCAGACGCTCTGTCCGGAGAACCTTTAACAGGTTCAGCTCTTTCCCTATCCATCATTCTTTCTCTCTCAATGATTTCTGAAGGGATCAATGCGGGATGCATTTCGTTAGGATAAATAACTGGGTGCATAGTCCGAGTAGGAACAACAGGTACAAAAGCTGATGTTTCGCGATGGGAAGATGTAAGCAAGGAACCTGTTGTCATCTGTCGATGGTAAGGTAGGGGTGGTGATTCAAAGTTTCCTGATGGATTTCTGCCACTCGATGATGGGCGTTGTTGAGCTCTCTCAGCTGAGCTAGCGAGGAACTGGTCATGTCTAGACCTTAAAGGTGCTGTAACTGGTGTTTCATTAACAGGGCGAGGTGTGGACGCCCTCGATACTACTGTTCCAGCGTTGTCCGACATCACGGTTTCAAAAACATCTGAAAACAAAATAGAGTATAAATAACAGCTCGTTAAAATATCAATATTTCAATGCTACTTTCTAATTAAAATAAAATAAAAACTGTGATAAAAATTATGGGAAACCCATTTAAATAATTGGCTACACGCAGTTCCATAAAATCTAACATGCCGTCTTAAGATTTAGTAACTTCTAAACATACGAAATAAAGAAAAATCTTTTAATTTATGACAAACACATCTTAATTAACAACATTTTAATATTCTTGCTAACGTAGATTCTTATCTGAATCTTCCATTTGATCATGTACCAGATACGATTCTTACGTATTTCATTTACCATCCCACGTCTGATGAACATTAAGATTTATGGATCGAGAAACATGCTTAATTAAGCGGCCCTGCATTGTTTCGATGTATTAGCATAAAACATAAATTCTCACCTAACAGATGTATTGAAATCAGATCATTCGTTACCATATCTCATTTACATCCAATTGATTTCATACTGTTTTATGGATAAGTCGTTCATGGGATACAAAACGACTTTGCATTAGATGCTAACTTATGCATAGCGGTCAGTGCTTCTAATTTTACGCCTGATGGGTAAATAACACATTTTAAATTGAACATTCATATAACTACATCATGTATATCTATTGTTAATGCTGTAGTGTTAAGTTTATTAGATTTCTTAAACTAAGCAACAAAAAAGTGTACCGCCACTAATTAAACGTAGAACGTATTACCAATCAAAGTTCATTCCCCGTCTCTCGTTAATATATTCAATGCTACAAAACGTTTTGTTCAAATTTTTATTTTTGTATCCGTCTAGTTCCCTCATGCATCATTCATCAATTTATATTTTTGTATAAGTTTTAAGCTTCTGGTGATATCAGAAAATGTTAATGAGAACCGGATTTGGTCACAGTATCGGCATTAGTGTCGATTCTTGATTTATATCAGACTGTTCTTTGATTTGATTTCACTATAAATTCAGGCAATTTACTTGAAATTTATTATTATTGTATTTAAAAACCCCGTCTTGACCTCCAGTGAAGGTAGTTGGAGTCAATAAAATCGCGGCTATGTATAAATTATGATTTTAATCGGATTATCTTTAATTGATTTCATGACCCATTACTTATTTAGACTGGAATGGAAGATGACATTAAAATATAAAGCAACATACAAATTACATTTAAAATCAAATTCGAATTTTAATTGGTCTAGGTTCGAATCATTTTATTTTTCTTTGCTCGCTCATGAATAAAGTTTAGCTTATTATCACATTGTTTTTCGTTTTAACTTCAGCAATAAAAAAAAAACATTAATCGATAGATAGCTCATTGTTATCAGGGTCTTCAACAACAACATTTTTATAACTTTGACTTTCGTCTAGTACATTTTAATAGGGTTGTCACATGATCCCTATTATTTATTCAACTCGAATGAAGTCTCAAACATTGCTATTCCGAGATTTACGAGCCATCCTATTTCTATTTGAGATGAGCAATATGGCAGGACAATAAAACTGTTTAAACCCGTGTGTTTTCATAAAGTTTCCGGTGTCCGTAAACCTTATGCTCTTGTGTAGCTATGTCCATTTGTTTTGTTGCTATTCGCCTCTTTATGTAAGGAGATGTTAGCTTTTAAAGTTTCATTGTTTCTCTCTGAATATTTTGCTTTTTACTGTTTTAAAATATTTTCTCTGGTAGGTTCCACAGAATTTTAAATGAACTGTTTTCAGAGTTTCATGTTTTAAGTCCATGATTTATCGCCATTGTATTTTAAAGGAAAATAATATTCAAGGCGAGATAAATTAAGACAATTAAATTTAAATAATGTTTTACATTTGTTGTAATTATGTTCTTTTATCGTAACAATAAATAACCGATAAAATCTGATTGGATATTTTTTAGTGCGGCATGATTTGTTAATTATACATCCAGATTTAGAACTAGATGCTTCAATCCTTCATAATCTCGAATATAAAAACACATTTTATTGCTCTACCCATCATATTATAATATCACCAATAAGAAAAACCTAGCCGTCATTTATAGCAACTACAAAAGATTAATCTCAAATTCAATTTATTCAAGCGAGATCGAAAAAGGTGTACCAAGCCCGCATTTCACTGCACGCTGCCCGGTCTACCGTAAAAGCCTCTGATTTTATTGCTATCCTTCTCGCACCTCAACAACAACATCTTCCGTTGCCCTCGCACTCGTGCCACCTGATCGAATTTCTACCATCTTACTTGCACCGAAGCAGTAAAACTACTTTTATCTCTTTTTCGGTTTGAAAATTTAGTGATATGCATATTTATGTGGACAGTGCAGTTAGTAGTGGAGGTAGGGATGTAATACTGGTCATTTCAATAACATAAAGCTTTTAAAAGGAATACTTTAAGCGATCTCCTTGGAAATTTAAATTTCTTGTGTTGAGAATACGTGTGTTTACAATTGCTTTGAGATACCAGCGTATCTCTGTGTTTGTGATATGGGGAGCTCGTTTGGCTGTTGATTTCGATGTTTTGTTGGAAATTGTAGCACTAGATGCGTACTTTTTTCCTAAATATATGTGTGGTACATTACTTAGGATTGAAAATTCTATGCAATTAGCTTGAAGAAACGTAAATTTACGCCAATATGAAACCTAAACAGAACTCTACAATAATGCATAGATACCTAGTCACTATATTAAAATAACAAAAGACGTAAAACAATAAAACTAATCCCTCATAATTAAATGCGAACGCAAGTACAACAAGGAATACGATAACGATAGCGCTATCCTTTTCTATCTCTTACCGTTGGAAAGAGAGCATCAATCTCGCAATAAATTGCATATAGAAGTGAGTGAAACAACTTTATTAATGCTATCACGTTTAATACTTAAGCATATATTCACGTTTACTATTATTGAATAAGTTTTATTACTGCAAGCTACTTGAACGTTAAACTCATGAGCAACCTGTCTGTTAGTTAGTATTTATTTCTGTAGGTTGTATATTTAAATGCATGTGACTTCTTAGTACTGCAAAAGGCTCTGTAATATACCTATATATTTATTTTAAGCAGAAGCTAATGCCAACGCCAAACCCACGGTGCTTTACGAAGGTTTGTTCTGAGTTTTTTGTATGTGTCTTGAATGTTTGAGTAACCCCCTGAGACACAAGGATTATACTCCTTAGACAAAGGTACTAATTAAAAAAATATATTATTGAGTAGGGACTGTTGGGGTTGTTGCCTTTGTGGAAGTGAGAAAGCATTATGCGAAGTATGTCAGCGTTTCTCTTTCATGATTGAAATCAATACAAAAAGCCCAAACTTCAAGTTTTAAACAGTATTAATTGTGACATTGTGTTTATTTAAAAATTAAAAAGAGCGTTAAAAATAAAAAATATACTTGTGTATGGCGCAGTCGGACAGAAAAAAATATCCATTAAAGGTTTTATAGATATTTCACATAAGCTTGGTAAACGAGCTGAAAAGTTTTTGTGTAGGTACGTAGAAAGCTTAACCTTAAAACTAACACATTAATTAATTCTATACGGTGTTTTTTTATATTGAACCTCGCCATAGTAGTTAGGTTCTAAGACAATAAAAGTTAACTAAAAGCAATTAAACTGAGGTTTTTTACCACGGTTTCATTCGCGTAAAATACAAGTTTGGTAAAAATTATTGATCCGTTATGATTGAGTAACAAATGTTTTTAGTTTCATGGGAACTTTCGATGCAGGGTGAAGATCCTATGTCCTCAATGATGTAAGAATATTTGGAATTTAAAGTTTTTTTGGTATTGATGTGGAATCCTAAAATGTTGTCAAATTGAAACTGATTTAACTCTATTTTGAACGATCCTTGACAACTTAAACGTTTGTAAAAAGTATGAAACAAGTTGTGGATTACTAGGCTTATTTGAGACCAACTTGTCCTGAAAACATCTTTGATGAGCTTGTGAAATTCACCAGATATTTTTTAAGGAAATAAAATCAATATAAGGAACAGGACAAAAATTGTCTCATGTTTTACACAGATTTTCTTGTCAGGATCATAAAAAATATTCTACACCAACCGGACATAAACTAAGCAAGGTCTAATTCAGTTACTACACAACTTAGTACCATTCAACAAACCAATGAACACAGAACACGTGTTCTGTCGGCTCGTTTCATGTTTTTCCCACCTGTCAGTTTCGAAATACCATAAAATATATTAAAATTTATGGATCGAGATACACACCTAATAATCAGGCCGGTTTTTTTCTCAAGACTCTACAAATTCACACTGAATATTTCATAGATCAGTTCTAAAGTAGATTGCAATGAAATATTCAATTATTAAGTATAATTTACATTTGTATTGAATATTCATATTGCATGTATTTTTTTCTGTAGAGGGGTTTAATTATTTTGTATAGGTGAGAATTGTATGGTAGAGTTTTGTTTCACGTTTCAAAAGCATTTGAACAAAATTTGGGCCACAGATACTTTATACCCAGTTAAGCTGGTTGATATTTTTATCCAGACAAATTAAAAATATGCAAAAAACCCCTATTCAAATCCAAGCAAGAAAGCTACTAGCTAGTTTTAACATAAAAATCGACTTCTTATAACATGAAAACGTGAGAAACAAAAATTACTTTTCATACAACTTTATTTTTTATCAGTAGTTTTAAAGTACCTACTTTAGCGTTCATACACGTAAAGGAACTTTATTTTTTTAACACTTAAATCCTGTTTTAAGATTAGTTGCACTTTGCTTATCTCACATCGAAGTCCATTTTCGCGGAAGTTTTTAAATGGCGTTAACTGTCGACGAGACCAGTTCAAAAAACAAGTGTACTAAGTTTGATTCGCGATGATAAAATGAAATATATCTGATTATCGGTTTAATAAATCTCTTTTATGTTTACCGACGTTGAAATAGGTTAGGTTTTCTAATGGAATTGAATTATCCTAATTTATGTTGAGAATAAGTGCATTAAAGCATATTATGTTACTTTTGGGTAATGCTTAAGTAAATTTGTTTATGTAAAGAGTTTTATAATTTTTGAGAAAAAGCAAAAAAATAATTTTTACTCATACTAGTCTGTACTATCAGCTCTTCAGCTCCAGCTTCCAAAATGGAAAGGGTCCTCGAAAAAGCTATTTTCTTCGAAATTACCATAACGTAAGTTTAAAGTTATATCAAATTCCATTAATTTCATTATTTATTAACTAAGTTAATTACCCAATAGCACAAGTTAGAAAGATACATGTCATACTGACCAAACATAAAATCAAAATTTCTTGAATATCTTTCTGGCTCTACTTTACAACTAAAAGTGATGAAGACTGCATGAGGCTTTAGACCTGATTGAGTATACAGTATTCAACTATACGGAACTTACCATATTTTAAACTTAAAACTGACATGAGAAGTTTTTTTCTTATGTTGATATAGCTGACTCTACCAATTCTACAACTTGAACTGTTTGCACTAGCTAATAGCTTACTAAACCATGAAGTAAATAGCGATTGACCAATGCAGTAATCGTTTCAGTCCATTTACTTCATTAAACACAAAAATACTCAGAAATTATAAAGGTTTATTGACGTCGTATTGCGGTATCCATTTTCGGTGTCGCAAGGAACCGATAAGTATCATTGCCCTGATAAGATTACAGCATTATCTCTTGATGGTTAAGATTAACTACTATTTGTCACACAATGAAAACCTGCCGTCATTTCTACTGTGTTTTCGTTGCGTAATGCTTTCTTACTTCTGCACTTAGATGCAGATTCCAGTTTGCTTAATAATATGTCATATGAAGGTTATAAACAAATGTAGGTTTTATTTTTATCAAACCATAAAATTAACTTTAAAGGAATTAAAGAGCAACTAAAGAGATTGTTTATAGTGACTACTATACTCTTTACAATGAACTGCTTGCTTGTAATGAATAAACATTTTTGTTTTCCTACTGTAGTTACATTCAAATGATTAAATTTTTTTATGTTTTCTATAGTAAAAACTAGTGATCGAATTTATTTCTTAAAACGTGTTTTTCTATTAAAGAAAAAATATTATGGAGGTACATTACTTGAGTTTAAAAGTTAAGTTTTCATTAATTGATTTTTAAAACCTCATTAATTGTGAATTATATTTTGCCATAATGTCCAAGTTGATAGTATTCATGTCTTTTAAAATAGTTTCATTTAAAATATCTCACTCATACTATCTAAATAGATCGACTTGACGCGACCTGCATTCATACAACGCTGATCTATCCATCGCTCCAAACGAAAATGTAATTTAGTTTTATAGCGATTTTTATTACTCATATTTCTTTGATTGGATGTTGTAAATTTCGCTATTATGACCAAGTCGGTGATCAGAATAAAACCTTTTAATTGATTTAATAAATAAAAGCGTCAAAGGTAAATGGACTCTATATCTTAGGTAGACAGTTGAAACTGCCTAATCACAATGGATTTTTTATCTTCCATATCGTTTATGAAAGTAGATTAACGAATACTTGAAGAAAGTAATAATGATTAAATAATATTTCCATAGCTAGAGTTTCCATGAGCCCAGCCTTAAGTAATGCATGCATATGAATAATAACATAAGGAAGTCATTTCAGATGTCAGTTATATCTCGAACCTGCATGCTATATTGACCAGCACCATCATAGGGATAAGGTTGAATATCGCCTGCAGACATCCTGCACCTGGTTTATTTCAGAAGTTTCTATAGGCACACGTGTAAGTGTATAAGCAATTACTACTTAATAAATAATTAAACATTACAACATTAATAGATGAACGAGTATTAGTACCTACAGTGAATAATTTTAATTAGAAACGCTTAATGTATTGTAGCGATAAAAAGATATATCAGTTGATAATACAGAAGCAAATAATGTTACACAGGCCCCATAGATAAGAGTCATTGAACTACAGCTAAGTATCAAGTAATGTAGAGCTAAAGTAGAGTCAACTGTTCTGAATTAATGAGACAAAGCTAAGAAATAAATCTTCAAACAATCAGATAATTACTGCTAAGCACAGTGGCAGGAAGCATTAAGTAAACAGCGCTGTAAAATAGAACAATAGAGCAAACCACAGCCCGTTAGTTCCCAGAATTGTTTTTATAAAGCATACGCGTTGAAAACAATAACAGGGGTTGAGCACGTGATAAAACAGGTAGCGAAGCTCACCATGGCTACCCAATTTATTCCACATCCGCTGTATTAAATTACAAAAATCGTATAAAAAAATCCACTCACAAGGCGGTTGGGCGATCAATCGACCGATCTGTCGAGGTCCAACCCTCCAGTAGTCAGGTAGTCAACCCGCAAAGTTTACAAACTAGTGTCCGCAAGCGTACAATGGTTGTCCATTGCAATTTTTTGTCACATTTCACAGTCCAACCGCAGTAGGTGGCGTCGAAACAGGTGAATAGGAGATTAGTGGAAGCGTACACAACAATAGACGCACTGTACAGGCCATAAAACAGTTAATAGAGACTGTGAACTAAAAAGTTATTGCCGTAGCTAAACTGTCACTTCTTCACTTGGTCTCACACGATAATAATGCACTGAGTTTGTTCACTGTAATCCTTGGATAGGTTTTTTTTCACGACACTTTTTTTTTCAGTGTGGCATCACTGTGCGTTGATGTTGCGCGTGCGCATGGCGCGCGACTGGAGGGAGTAGAGCGCGCGTACTACCGTCGGCCGTCGTCAGAGGCAGTAGCGCTCCTGTAGCGTCGCCCCCCCCCCCGCCCCGCCCGGCGCCCGCGCCCGCGCCTCGCCCCGCCGAAGCCTCCATACTGTTTTTACTTCGAGAGCGATAAAAAAGGGAAGGATATCGTTGAATTGTTTATTTTTCGTGTTAGTAGCTTATAAGTCGTGTAAATTAACACCGCCCTCGGACTTAGTATCGCGGCTCATGAATTTCGTTGCCCTCGATAATTGATAATGCTTATTATTTCATTTTTTTATGTATGTTTTTAATTTTCGACAAAAAAACATTGGTAGTGGAAGTAGTTTTTAACATTTTAAAGTGATTCTGTGATGAAAATGGAAAAGGATTGAAGTTGTGAAAAGAAAACTAAAAAAAATATTTTTATTATTTATTACAACGAAATCTATTCTTACAGTCACATATATTATTTAAAAAATCTGACTGATAATCACTAATATATAATAATATCCATCTTAAACAAAACTTTAATAGTAAATGATCTATTAAAGTTCTTGAAACAACAGAAAATAATATTTTCGTATTTGTTAACGTTCACAATAAAATCTGGCACAAATTCTTTGGCATGACAATATATATTTATAACTTCAACCAATATAATTTTAATAATTATTATTTAATGTTTTATTTCTTTGATACTTATTTACTGAACACATTACAATATCTATGTTGTTATAATCATTTCATAAGTTGATAAATCTATGTAATACCAATAAACTATAATTTAAACAACGTGCTTTTATAAATCTGCAATAGATCAAACGAAAAATGTATAATATATTCTTATACACAACTATGTAAACATTCACTAATTTACATGGTCTACTCTATATAAGCTTTTAACCGACTGTCACGATTAAGTCTTTTTTTTATTTATCATTTAAATATATTGAGCTTTTACTGATTATTTATATACAAATTGTCAATATCGGATTTAATTTTCTCCTATTATTTATCATTTTAATGCACAATTTAAGTCACCTAGTATGGACCACATTCTAAGGGGATATAAATACCGATCAATATTTATTTTTAATATTACATACAATACAATATGAATTTAAAGATATTTATAAAATCTGTAACCTTTCATCAAAAATATTTACAAAAATCGTAAAGAAATTACTAATGAATATTTACTTACGTGAAACGATACAAGCTTATACATAATATATATTTCAATTATTCTGACTCTCACAACACAGACAATGATCACTTTAAGAAGGTTACAGATGAAATTAAATTATTTCAACCACAAAATTGTGCTTCATGTACTAACTACGCTTATTATATTCTAACAATTTGGCACATCAATAATGATACCTACTATGTTTACCTATTGTATCTACGTTTCACACCTATATAATAAATGTTATGTCATAATTTATTAGGAATATTATTTCATCTTAATTTTACGTTCTTAGATTTCATCATCAATATTTTAAAACAGTACGATGTCAGTCGTTACTTTAGAGTTTGGTACTTGGGGGCCTACCACGGTGTCTTAAAGTAGTACTGCTGTGAGAGCGAGATAGCTCACTACGATGTGTATAGCAACCTCTCGCTCTAACAACAGTTAAAAGCGTCACTTAAAAAGGTATTGGTGGTATTCCCCCAGGTATCGTTTGCCTTGCTTCGTTTGTTTTGAGATTCCGATAGCTGATATTATCAATTTATTTGACTCTCGCATCATTTGTCTTCAGAAATGTACACTGTGTTAGGAAAACTGTAATGAATTATTTATTTTTTCGTTTAGTCTCATATTCATCAGTCGTAATCAGTGCCTGTACTATAAGCCTTCAATGCAAGACTTTTGCCGTTGTGAGAGCGAGATAACACTAAGAACAGTGTATTGCGCTATTTCACTTCCACAATGACATCAGCCTTCTTTGGAGTCATAGTAAGCGCGCAGGTGTATAAAAAGACATTTTATATAATGTTTTTAGTCATTAACATCATTGATATATTTATTTTTATATATCTATTTTAGAATTACATAGATTAAAGCTATGCATTTAATAAACATGTATCATCTTCGATGCGTCGTTTCCGTGTTATCTACTTTCTTTAAACATTTTTTTTATCAATACATGTAACCTAATATATGATATTTATAATTTAAATAATACTCTACATTTGAATAATTATATTTCTATTCTTGAATAATTTTTGTTTTAGTGATGGGATAATAGGTACATACGAATAAGGACGGGACACGTTGCCGTTAGAGATGTACCTTTATACATATCGATGACTTGATGTAAATCGAATAATACCGAGCACTTTATGTATGCCAGTGAACCCAGATAGCGTGTTCAATTCATTTCTCATAGTGCTGTCTACACGCTTGGCGTGTCCGAGCAAAATTCGAAAATTGCCATGTGAAATCTTACAATTAAATTATGGAAGGCGCTAAATTTCGATGACGCTGTAGCAGGATAGACTTCAACATCATGTATTCTATTGTTTCCAATCCCATTCATAGAAAAGTATTAGGTTGTAAAAATTAATTGGTAGGTACTATTATTTTTAATTGGAAATCTATTGGTGAGTTAGACAGGTACGGGAAGTAGAGTTCCCATGGTAACCACTTCTATTCTAAGTGTTCAATTATTTAATAGACAATTTATTGTTTGCTTTCATAGGAAAGATTTACTTAAAGAAATTTTTACTGTTCGGTAATCAACGATCCTTTCATGAGTTTTCATGCTTCAATGGTCATCATTATCCCTCAAAACGTTCATCGATTCAAAAATGTTCTCGATTAAACTCAAACGATTTTCACTTACTGAATATTTAAAAGTGATTTCGAACACTCGATTAATTAAAAAATAATTGCTCGATTTTCAAAGTGCTCAGTTGCACCATTCACTTTGACATATTAACGGTGTCAATGCATTTTAAGACAGGTTCTTTTCCTGTAGACCGTTCATTATCTGGCACTTTAAAAAACCAACATGTTACAAATAAAGCCAATAAACAGAATTTTTAATTCAGTTCAAAAATTAACCTCAAAATTTTGAAACGGTATTCTTGATCTTATTAAGTAATTTTTTAAGTATGTGTGTGTTTTTGTGTAAGTAAATGAGAGCTTTGGGAGGTTAAGTAATTTTGGTAAGATATAATAAGTATCTGAACGATTTTAATACGCTTTTTCAGATAAATTTAGAAGAGACATAAACGAACTCTATATTTATGGAAGTAAGGTACAAAATTGATTCGCTAATCAACATTTAACAAGGAATAATACAAAAAGCTTTTTGAGAAAAGGATGGAATATTAAAAAAGAAATAAATATAATAACTCAAAATATGGAATAACAATAAATATATTTGATACAACTAAAGCTATAGAAAGTCGTATGAATCTTCGGAGGGTAGGGCTCGTCGTCAACCGGCCTTCATCCACCTATCTATGGAGTACTCCAAAGCAGCCATCCATCTGTAACAAAGACAGAAATTACTATACAATAGTAGAAAACACTGAAAAATGAGTCCAATTGATATGAATGGTAGAATACTAAAGGCACATCAAGAAAGAGACCTTAATGGAAGTAAAATCGATCTGTCCAGAATCCAACCTAAAATAATTAAGAGAAAAATCTCATAGCTAAAATAATGTTTAAAAGTTAATTAGAATCAAATTTGACTGTTTGGATAGCCAATTGGTGTAGATTACCATTCCAAATCCAGTGTGTGGAACGTGTTAGCATTTGTGTGATCCACGAATGCTTTTTAAGCCAGGGTGTCGCCTGTGACTAAACGAGCTCAACTAGAGACTCAAAGGTTAGATTCCTTAATACGGGAGCCGTTTTCTTTTTTAAACACAAATCTTTACTATAAATCTAAAGAGTTTGTTTGTTTGTTTGAACGCGCTAATCTCAGGAAGTACTGGTTCAAATTGAAAAATTATTTTTGTGTTGAATAGACTATTCATTGAGGAAGGTTTTAGGCTATATACCATCACGCTGTGACTAATAGGAGCGAAGATACAATGGAAAATGTGGAAAAAAAACAGGGCTGGTATAAATCATAACTTATATTATCTTCTAACCACGAGGACGCAGTCGCTGGCAACAGCTAGTTAAGTATAAAGCATTAAGAGATAAAAAATTGCTTAAACTACTTGGTTCTTTTAGTACTTTTTAGTAAATTAATTAATACAATTATTCATTTACGCAAACGGTGGCGTTCAAAATCAAGAACTCACGAGGCGGTTACTAGAGAACTTCAAAGTGTTGCAACTATAATCAAATTGAAAACTCACAGTTACGATGTTTAATAACTAAATCTTTGCTATAATTAACTGGGCACTTAGAATTTGGTTAACAAGGCAAGCTAATGGATTGAATCGAGCTAACAACCAATGTACTGCCTAAGGCCGATCATAACGAAGCTTAATGAAACATCACCTTTATTTTAATATCTATGAAATTACATAAACCTTATGACTTTATACCACTTTGTTTTATATTTTAAAGACTCCTTTCTGGGATATACAGAAAT
Organism: Trichoplusia ni; assembly: GCF_003590095.1. Taxonomy (NCBI): domain Eukaryota; kingdom Metazoa; phylum Arthropoda; class Insecta; order Lepidoptera; family Noctuidae; genus Trichoplusia; species Trichoplusia ni. Next base: position 5,111,827 of record NC_039478.1, on the reverse strand, counting down.
AAAAAAGTATTTTGATTTTGGGTCGAGGAGTTCTATAGCAAATAATTTTATAATCAGGTATTTTGGCGAAAAAAGGAGAGGCTAAGATTTTGATCTATGAGGGATAGGTTTTGGTATGTTCACGTCAGATTTATTCATGGTAGAGATCCAACGATGTCTGTATCTATCGTCCGAGTATTTTCTTATTTATATTTAGTGGAGGACCACAATAGGAATACATTATTAATTGTATTGGATTAAATAAATACTAAAATAATGGTAAACATCTTTAAACCGTAATTTTAAAATTGTATGGTTCATGCGGTCAAATTAAGGTTGGATGTAACATTTTGGGCAATAACTTAAAAGATATATTATGTTATAACTAAAAATATACACATATGATTGCGCAAACTGTTACTTTAAAGTGCGAAATTCAAATGTAATAACGAATTGTCTTACGTTTTCTCATCTAATATATAAAATTCCCGTGTCACGATGTTAGTTACCGTACTCCTCGGAAACGGTCCGACCGATTCTTATGAAATTTTGTATACATATTGGGTAGGTCTGAGAATAGAACAACATCTATTTTTCATACCCCTAAGTGTTAAGGGTTGCCCACACTAAAAAAATAAATTTTATTTTTTGGACTTAATTGTTTGTTTTTATTTTTTTAATAATGTGGCACTAAAAATACACCCAACTAGGAAAAAAAAAATATTCGGCAAAACAACGTTTGCTGGGTCAGCTAGTAAATTTATATATTTTTAAAGTGTCATTCAAAAAGTGACACAGATTTCTCGTAGTACCTAATAATGTTTGCAAACCCTTACCGTTTCCTGTCCATTTCAGATTCCGTGTGGAAGTAGAAGTGTCTCTGTTTTGGCTCCGTGGGCATCACCTCGAAGGCGTATTTCTTTCCGCCAGGAGCGCACGTCTGTATCCTGTAGCCATGAAGACAGGCCATACCTGGGAAGAAATCATTCCATATTTGTTGACTAGCCAACGGTAATTTCTTAATATTTAATGTATCGTCGCAAAGTCTTGTGTCTTTTTGGGATAAATGGGCCATAGGTACCATTTTTGCGAGACCAGGGCTCTGCGATTCCGCAATTAACAATTGTTGATAAATACAAGTGTACAATAGATACAATGATAGTCCTCATACTTGTGACTCTTTGAAGAATTATAATTCCTTTTTGTCTTCTTAAGAAAATGTAGGAACTAATTTTACACCACATTACTAATAAAACAAAGAAATGAGACAAGAAGTCATAGCGACTCTACATTTTTTCGGAAAATATCTTAAAATAAATACTCAAATAAAAGTCTTACCAAAAGCATTTTTGCTGTTTCCATCGTTATAGAAGTAAAGGCAGGCGTCTTTCAGTACGCAATATCGCTTTGCCCAGGACTTCCACTTGGACCCAAGCTTCATGAGGTATCCAAAGCAGTCGGGTCGTGGGATCGAAGATGGTGGTAATTTCATGTTCCTCATAGTCACTTCAAGCCAACCGTCGCGCTGGAAAAATATATAACATTTATATTACGTCTAAGATTAAAATTACTTCAAGTTATCATGCTGTATGAGAACTCCTTTTGAATGAAACAAAACTAATCTTCCTTATGTTGGTCTTGTATTTTAAACCGTGACAATGAGTATCTTTATCACACGTTATCAAGAAAGCACTCAACTGTTATTATTTACAATGTTACTTAACTTATACAGTAAAAGTCTAAAAGATAAGCCACTAGTATCAACAAACAATTAATACTGATAATAATGCCATCTAGTGCAAAACGCTTGAACTACATAGGCGTCCTTTCTCGAACAGCTTTATCACCAAGATAGCAAAAATGTATTTTTATAGCCAACATTGAAAATATAGTATTTATCATTCAATTAATATATTATTACTGAAATCAGCACATATAAAGGTACAAACCTGGTTACTAGCGTCAATAGCATGGGCAAGAACTGCGCGCCATCTAGCGGCTGCCTCAGAAGTGTCAGCTGCGAGTTGCAACCTTGTGCCGCCACCGCGGTGTAGGCGGAACCCATGTGCCCTACCTGCGTCTTCTTCGGTAAGTTGATAGTTAACGAGCATGAGAGCTCCCACTGGATGAATGCTCTGGAAGATTTTGGAGTTAGTCAATAGATGGCAGTGCATCAAGAATTGGGAAAAAGAAGAAAATTTAACAAAATATTATCTCCACGGTGTTTATACTCCGCCGATACTCAATTTCGTTCGAAATATTATCATATTTAGCTCTCAACGAAAAATTAAGTAAGTATAAAAAGTGACAATGGAAATAAAGCATTTGAAGCTTAATCTTTCTTGAAAACATGTATGACATTGCATCATTATCCACTTAAAAATAAAGTCCTATAAAAAGGGATATTATATAATCCCCAAATCAGTCCAAATAACCTCAGGATTCTAATTCATACTTACAGAATCAGTTTTATAATAATACAGGCAGTTGTCCCTCTTGAGAACGAACCACCGACGGGTCCAGCGCGGTGGGTGGTGCGGTTTTATGGGGGCGGCTCGCCACAGGTACCCAGAGTACAGTGCCGCTGGTCCTCCTTCATGAGCTAGAGAAGCCACAACTTCGCATGTACGGGCCACCTGGAAGCAACGAAGATATCAATGGAAACAAAAGAGAAATATAGGGACAAATTTTGATAGTCAAGTTTCTGGGTATATGTATTACTATGCCAAAAAATAAAACAAATTCGAATTTACTCTAGATTTGTATAGGATATGGATATTGTTTAAAAAAATGAATAAATAATTTTGTTTTTGGTACTTTATGATCAATATCATGAAGAGCACTTTAAATGAAGAAAAAAGAATCAGAAAGGTTATGATACTTGGTTTTTTTCCACTACTTTAATAGAAGCCAGATGCGGAAGCTTATAAGAAGGCAAAAAAAATCATGGGAGTTTATTTTTAATGCATGAATCACCGAACTGATTTCACTTATATTGGGAGTGAATCTTCAGAAACATTCGTATTTAAGTATGAACATCCTGCTAGTTAAGATTCTTCCCACACTTGATAATCTAAATAGATGTAACACCCTAAAAAAACTTCAGAACTAAGCAACATGGCAGTGTTTACAATTCTAGTATCTACAATTTAAACGTAAAATACAAATTTATTTGACCTAGGAACTAACAGAGGCACAAAACTCAAAAAAAAAATAAACTAGTACCTTATTATTTATCAGCTTTAACAAATAGGCCATATTGTATTGATATTATTTGTACGACAATTTTGTATTTGATGGACTACGAAACTTTTTTGACCCGTCTGTTGCTCAAAATGATGTAAAAAAATATTTTGAGTAATGAAATTAGTAATAATGACTGTAAAATGTCAATAGTCTCTGAGTACATGAAAACAAAACAAAAAAGCGAGATGCAGATTTCGACTTTTATTACCTGTGCTCAAATCCTATACCAGCCATTAAAATATATTTTAAGAGTAATACAAAACTTACCTCCAATTCAAGTATTTCTGACCCGGAGTGCGCGATCTTCACTACTTCTGAGTGTGTCTTATCTAAAACATTGATTCCTGAAAATAAATTGATGAGCATCATTTATTGCAATCAATCAGTCAAGTGGATTTTACAGGGTAATAAATTTTGCAATTGAACCAAAACGTTGGTAGGATTTTGCAGTTTAAATATTGATAAGAGCACATCATCTGCCTGTGCTATTAATAGGGCAATCATGTATTATGGTTTATTTGTACATTTTTTGTGTTTTATAAGGATTATATGTAGGTACTGAGATACGAGAAAACCGAGATATATAATTTAGTTTAAAGCTTTATCTATATAAATAAGTTCCTGCCATAACTTTATATTCATATTGAATAAATGTTCTTGGAATGAGAAATGTACGAGTATTAGCAACAAGATTTTAACGTTGACTTTTCTCTTTTCATAAAGTAAAGATTTATTTCATTTAATAACTCCGTGAAAAATCTTTGTTTTCATACCATTCGATGTGTTTAAGTATCAATTAGTAACAGTGCTGAGTTTATTATACACTCTGGAATCGAGATGAAAAACGAAATATTTACCATTAACGGCTATAACAATGTCTCCGACTTCCAATCCTGATGTTTCTGCCGGCGTGTCGGGTTCGATCGCTGACACCACTACTGGCTTGCTTCCATGAATCCGGAAGCCAAACTCTTCATTACCACGTCTTACCACTACTGTCTTGTCACTTTCTGCAAGTATAATATCAATGATGACAAAAATGAAAGAGAAAAAACCGTTGATCAAAATCCAAAAAATGTTTGAAGACTGTTTTCCCTTTACGATTGAGTCTATCAGAAGCTGTGTTAAAAAGTGTGGGCTTTGATTGATCGTAAATCTGGAGCGAATTAGTAACAAGGTTAGCCATCAGGTTTTAAAAACATTTTTGGGAACAAGGACCAATACAGTTCGTAAATATCACGATTATTTGCAGACTTGTCCAACGAGGAAATATAGCAATCACTTTTTTCGCAATAGACTCAGCTTTAGCGATACTCCGTATTTTCTTTGCGTCATTCCCGGCCTAATATTTATTTTCTTATCTAAATAGTACAATGATGTTGGCCTAGAGACGGCAATAAACTCGCTTGAGATGATCTGACCATGACACACATACGAGCTCAACATGGGAAATGCTGGCGTATCTGTTCAAATATTTGCACAAAAACTTTCGCTTTTTGGCCATCATCCAGAAAAGTCATACGAAAAAGTTTCATTCATATAATGCATTAGTAAATAATAATGCAATTAACATTCCATCTAGGATGTACTTCCACGTTTTTTTTTTCAATTAATGCCTTTCAATAAAATATGTATTTTAAGGGGTGGTAACAAAACAAGGAAACAACAATGAAGAAAGCTCTAAAATTACTTACTTAATTTAATAAAAGCGTGTTAAAAAGAGCTCAAAATATATTATGTTAAAAGTAACACATGGTTATAGAAATATTTCATTGCACATTATTTTAAACTATTTTACCACATGGTTCAGGAGCCACAAGCCTGCTAACTTGACTCTGTCGACACCATAGCATCAGCATCAATTTGAGGATTTCCTCTAATTTCTGTCTTATACTCCCCTTTCCATTTAACGTGTCTTTGACTAAAACATAAAACAAAACCAGAAAATAAATGCACCTCTGATCGTCATACACTTCAATATAAACGAATCCAGATAAATTCAAAATGTGCTTTTAAAACAGATTCAAATTCAAAGGCATTCAGGCCGACACGAAAAATTACTCACATGAATGTCCCATTCTTCAAGAAAACTCCAATGGTCCAAAACTAAACCCGTGAACTTTTGAACTCGCGATTGTCACTATAAACTGTACGTAAGCACTGCATATAAATTACGTCATTAACCGTCGTCTAGACAAGTTATGCCATGTAAAATCAATACGAACTAAACATTTGCCGAACGTCAGACGTAAAAATATCATCTGGCCGCAGTAGCGTGTCGTCAACAACTGAACACTGACGTTCAAATACGCTACGAGAATTAAATTTAGTCGGCAACAGATCGGTCACTTACGATTCTGAAACGATTTCGTACCTTTCACTGATAACTAAAATTACTCGCGTGACTCATGTAAATGGTCCATTAAAATTCATTACTTTCATGTCAAGGTCGTCAATATTAACGAAAATTAGACATGCGTGCATGAAGTCATTGGCAGCAACATTTTTTTTTCTTGCCAATGGCAAAGATATATTCAAGAATTCGGGAGACATTCTTAAAATAATAGGTGATGTTATTTAAATAGAAAGAGTACTAGGAATAGTTCAAGACGTCACACCGTCGAGCGGTATGGTTAACTATTTGTTAGCAGTGACGCAATATGGTTACTGTTTTATAATAGCTGTAGTGGAATGAACGGCTTTATATAGACTGTAAACGCGGTTCAAGACTGTTCACTGTACATTGTACAGCGACTTATCTCGCAAGTTTTTAAGAATATTTTGCCATGGTAACCAGCTAAATATAAGAGTCCGACTATATCAGAAAATCACTCTTCACCATAAGCTCTTGTACATACATTTTTTTATCGAATAGAAACAAAACAAATAGTGATTTTGAAAACGTTTATTTTTAAATGCCACTTTTACTATGTTATTATTTGGGTGATGTTAAATTTCATATCGTATACGGGAAAACAGACTTCAAAAACTATAGATTAGAATAGAAAAATAAATATTTCGTTAGATTACTGCTTACCAAAGCTATTATCGGCCTGTCGTCGATTGAGTTCTATGCAAGCACGTCGATGCACTAGCCTGTGTGTCAATGCCACGTATCTCTTATTAAACTCCGTTTCCGATTCAGTTGGATCCTCTTGTCCTGAGTCAGAACTATCTAAAGCGTCTGTTGAGATGACAACACATACATAAATAACATTTCTAAATTCAACTATATCACCATGTGTTTAAAAAATAATTATACAAGTAATGTCATTGCTGTGAAATTTACAAAATTCATAACATTGCAATTTTTGGCGGAACAAAACTGCGTTTTTAATAATCGTATCTGGATCAGATCCATATTTTATTTTAATATATTAAAGCTGTGATTCATGTACACATTAAATGTTCATTATCTGTAAATAATTTTGGTAAAAAGCCGTTTTAATTTATTCGTTATTCGTTTAGTAATATAATACAAATTCCTGCAAAACGATGCCACTTTTAAGAGTGATATAACCCACATTCATTCGACTATTTATTCTAGTGAAGTCACCGAGATATATTTTTGTTTTTATTCGATGATTAGGTAATTGGGTAGCTTTAAAGCAATGACATCAATTTCAATTACATTTATTTTAAAATAGTTGTCCTCTACCTGGTGGAATTCTGGTCCAATGATCATTGTTTTCTGAGAGCAATATCCAGTTACCACACCACCATGGTGCAGCATAGATTCCTTTTTCGTCACGACCTCCTTCGGCACCTTCCGAGCTTCCAGAACATTCTTCGTGTTCTGTCAAATTCAATGTTAGTATCGTATGACCTTTCACCGTATTTATCTCAACTTTACCCTATTATGTTTAACTTACCATCAGGGTCCACACTAGCGCTAGATCCACCAAGCTTGTCCAGACTGTTACCAGCAGACCTTGCAATACGTGTATCTTGAGGTTTCTCACTTGAAGCATATTCTTCCTTGCCTCTTTCTTCAGACTGTGAAATAAAAACTTTTTCAATATCCTGATGTAGAAACTTCTTGAATTATTGACGTAAAATGAGACTTATGTCTTGAATGACATCAATCTATTTCATGACAATTCTGTGTCGTAAATAAACATGGCAAATATTAAACATATAATTACTTTTGTTATGTTATGGATTGTTACTATGCATTTGTGTATCGCTAAGAGTAAGAATGATGAGCTCGATTCAGTAACTTACTCTTCATTTTTGTCTGTAAAACCTCAAGATGATCCTTACTTTCCCGACGACCAGTGGTTGGTTAATGCTATACAAGAGATTGCTTATTATTTACGAAATCACAAGTTCAATGAATGGGACCGAAGGCATATAAAAAATAAACCTAAAAGTAGCTCCATCGGTTTTTATGCAGCATTTCCTGAACCGAAATTAAGATCGGTTCATTGGCAAGTTCGAGAAAACTGTGGCCAAAATTTTTATAAATGTATATCGTACCTATATAGTGTTATAGATTCTGCGCCGTTTACAAGAAGTGATGATGTTTCCATGATGTTAAGTAGAAATGAATCGTTCAGTAACGATACGGCTATCAGTGATTTGAACAAGGACTGCAAAAGATCCCTTAAATACGCAGAAAAAACAGGTCTGCCATTTGATACACCGTTTGATAAGTTTTTTTGGCGAACGTCAGCGTCTTACTACATGTGCTGGTACACTATGTTAGGAACACCTGCTTTATCTATGATTGGAGAATCTTGCGATAATTTTGCAAATTGCTTGGATTCAAAATTGCGACATAGAAATTACGATCCTAGATCTGATGACAAATTATCATTCGCCTGTGCTATTCATAGCTTTTGCCCAGACCCATGTTGTCCAGTCAAGCGCGTGAGGTCAATAGATGAGTGTCCTAATATCAAAAAGAATCCTTGTCTAATAGAAAATAATAAGTCTGCTAATATATCAAACCGACAATGTTTATTTAATCGTCAAGAGAATCAGAATTTGGAAGATATTATTGCGAATAATTGGAATGTTTCTTGTCATTGTAAAGAAAAAGGTTTTGAATGGAAGTCGAAATTTGGAATGTGTACAGATATTAACGAATGCACAAACAACCAGCACAATTGTGATGGTAAAACACAGACTTGTTTAAATTTACCGGGCAGCTACCAATGTATATGTAAATGGGATTATTTTTATGACCCCGAGATTAAAAAATGCGTTAATCGGAACATAGTCCTAAAACCTAGCCGTAACGAAAGCTTTAGCTATTTTAAAATATTTGATGATTTCAAAGGGTTTTTGGAATTAATTGGATTATGGCATACTCCTTAGGGATAACATTTTATTCGTCCATCTGTGTCTTTGTATTTATATGTTATGTTTTCTAGTATTTAATTTTTTTATACAAGTACCTTAGCGCGGACATCCTGTCGGTTTCGATAGTAATGTCGAGATTTATCTTCAGAGCGGTATCTTTTGTCTAGCTTCTTGTATAGACGAGCGCCACTTGCATGTTTCTTAGTTGAAGCACAAGAAGGGGAATCTGCGAAACCAGCTGGTGCTGGTACTATATCTGGCGTTGCATCTGCGTAGGATTCCTATGAACATAATTTATTAAGTGCTTGCATTTGCATACAAAACATGTTTCTTACTTCTATTATTTCCTTCTCTTCTTCGTCTCTATGATTAGTAGCTCATACTATTGTACTATTATTGAAAATATACAATTTATTTTAATTGGTGTTATTACTCACGTCTGTATGCGAAGTCCTAGAAGCTACGCTATCGTGTTCATGAGAAGCGGTTACAATATGAACCTCCTTGCCGCAGTGCAGACAATGTGCCTTGGATTCTCCATCTGCTCCTATTAAACTGTGCTCTGTTTGCTCTGAGTAAAATACTGAATCAGAACCCGGCGATACGGAGCGAAGAGATTCAGCTGATGCAGCTTTTGCGAATTTTCCATCTAAAACAATAAATAATTAAAAAAAGACATTTTTTTTACCAAACTCTAAGGTAAGGCAATATGTGCATACTGGCAACTCTGATGGTTTACCTTTTTTCTACTGGCTTCATATTTAGTAAAAATAAAAGCATTTGGTCAATCGCATTCATCATTCTATTTTAATAACTTACCTCGGTCTTGTTTTCTATGGTGCCTTGGAGATGAAGTTGGACTTTTAACGTATCGCAGAGGTGTCAATCTGGACCCCGCATTAGTAAGAGTTCTTGTCGTTTCTATATCTTCAGCTTCAAGCGAACTAATGCAGGGAACTGTAGGTATTGATTGCTTTCTACGCGGCAAACTACCGGGTAGAGATATGCTTTCATTGGAGCCGCTTTTCCGTCTTGGCCTATAATAAATTTAATATTTAATGAACTGCCTTCTTGAAGTGAATTACAAATAAATTCATTTATCTTACCTGTACACTGTGTGATTGTTGGAAGTTGTTGGAGATTTAGCGTTATTACAATTATTAGCAGTTTTTCTTCGAGGGCTATCGCGTAAACGCCTGTGTTTTCTTGGAGATAGATTTCCATTGGTTGTACCTATTTAAAAATATTTTATAAAATAACTCTTTTGTAAATGCTTAACAAGTACACTCGAATTATGTAAGTTATTACATACCTTCTTTCCTGTATTGTTCACTGGAGTCATCTGAAGTAGGTATATTTAAATGAAGTTTCATATTAGACCCCATAGCTTCCCTCCTTTCATAATGTGTTGGTCTGTAGCTATGATTGCCATCAGAAGTTTTACTTTGAGTCGGACTTTTAGCTTTCAGCTTAGTCCTTTTTACATATCTTTCGCGTTCAACAGGGCGTTTCGGTTCAGAATCTTTTTCTTTTGAAACTTTTTCTTTGATTGATTTTTCTATATCAACTGGTTCTCTTGGTGAAGATTGGACACTTTTAGCCCTGTCAGCAAAGTGTGTTTTCTTTTTTCTAACCTCTGGTGCTTTTTCCTCTAAAGGAGACTTAGCGGTAGATGGTTTGAAGATACTTCGTTCAGATTTTTGGCTTATGCTGTCAGGATCTTTTGGTTGTTTCCCCCAGTCATCTTGGGAAGTAGAAACAGAGTCATCGTAAGATTTAGAAAATTCTAAAGTAAAAGCTTTCTTCTTCCTTCGTTTATCATCTGATAACCATGATTTGGGTCTAGTTGATGATTTGTATTTTTGCGAATGTTTGTATGTCAACCCACCATCATCGTCGTCTTCAGCAGGACTTTCGTAATAACCTGACGATGAATAGTGAACACTTCTTTCGTCATCTGACAGTGAACCCTGTAATTAAACTTGGTATTAACATGTGCATTGTACTTAATTTTAGTGAGGCACACAAAGTAGGGATACAAATGATGACACACAATGTGGAAATGATACTAAACAACAGGATTTTCAGGCGACCTTTGAATACAATGAGACATTTAACTACACACATCATTACCATCATTTTTGGCACAAGTTGTTCCTTCTCATGAATGGTAGTGGTTGATTTGTCTTCTTTTGGTTTAGCGTCACTACATTCAGGCAGTTCTGCTATCTTATCAGTTGGTGTTTTATCATCAACAGCTTCCGTAACATTAGGATTCGATCCTCCTATACTATAACTTCCACTTGAACTACTCTTTCCACTAATTGTGCCACGTATAGTCTAGAAGTAAAGATGCAAGTAAGAAAACAGTTATCTTATATCTAACCGCGATATTTTTTTTAATGTTTGAACTCACCTTGGGAACTTTAGGTATTTCGTTTTTACATTTAATATCAGTCTTTTCTCTCTTGATGTGTTGAATGGTCGGAGTAATGTCGGCTTTGACTTCAATCTTTTCAACAGTAAGCTTAGGTAACCTATCAGGTAATGGCAATGGAGGTGATGCGAGGTCTGGGACTATGAAGTCGTCATTTATTTCTAGAGGTGGGGAGAAACTTGGCACGATCAAATCTTCAGCGATATTTTCAGTTCGAGTCGAAGAATAAAGGCTTGAAGCACTTTCAAAGGAAGACCCTTCTTGTGTTTTGTTATTTTCTGGATCTATAAATGAAGATTTTTTATAAGGTAATGACAAACAAGTGATTATTCTACTTCGGCGATACTTACTTTGGTTTTGATTTCTACTGTTACTTTTTTTAGAACTATCTGAGTTCGCTGTAACGTAGTCTTCAGTTGTTGTTGTACTTTCTGATACATCGGTAGTGTTAATTTTGCCTGAATCAGTTCTAGCTAGACTAGTTTCACTACTAGCTGCTTTGGCTAATGGAGGCTCAGATGGAGATTCAATTATCTGATTAGGTATTGCTCCATTTGGTTCCTTTTGCTGAGCCTTTTTTTGCAAATCTCTTCTCCTAGATGGACTTAGTGCTCTTTCTCGCTTTTTGTTTATAAAACTCGGAGTTCTTTTAAACGGAACATCGGCCAAGTCTAGGCTTGGGTGGGTTATTGCAATAGCAGGTGTGTGATTTACTTTTGGGGGTTGTTTTGGAGGAGATATTGTCTTTGAAATTGTCGGTTGTTTCGTGATGGGTAGTGAGACACTTGGAACAACAGCAGGCGGTGATAGGGACGCTCGTGCCTGAGAGCTAGAGCTAGACGTGTCCAACTTATTTCTTGGAGATGTAGGTGACTGGCTCTAAAATAGAATATTGTATTAGTTATAAATAATTTATACTTATCTAAACCTTAAAAAGTATGTTATATGTTCTATAACAAAACAGTTTTCCAGACACATTACTATGTCAATTAGTTGTAGATCAAATGAACTAAGTAAAACAATCAATATCGCAGGACTGTGTATTATTTTTTAGTACATACTTGTGATGCATCGAATTCCTCATCTAAAGCATCAGTATCTAAAGAAGATCGTTGTTGATGCTGGAGTAATAAAAGTTGTTTTCTCCTTGAAGTTGGTGTTAGCAGAGCCAGTGCTCCGGGTGAAGCAGCCAACGAACTTAAATCAGAAGAGCTAGAAACGAAAATTGAGTGTTATTAAAATGTCTGCCATTTACGCAAACAATTATATCAAGGATGTGTGTTCTTTCTACCTTATAACTGTCCCATTTTCAGTGCAAGAATCAACTTGTAACACAGTGGTCTGCGATTCATTCCACAATCCATCGGAATGGTCCCTGAAATGTTCAATGCTTATAAATAATTATTAAATATATCGGTTCCCAGTGAACAAATATGATTACTTTTTTTACATACCGGGTTGGATCTACAGTCAATGATTCATTTGAAGCACAAGGCGAAACTTTGTCAAATGGTGCAAGAATAGTTGTAACAGTGTTTGAAATAGCAGTGCGTTTTACTTTTTGACCTACTTCCGCTTCAATAGTTACTGGCTCTGGTGAACCAGGACTAGATTTGGCAGTGCTGAAAGGTAAATCATTTAAATTACCTATGACATTTGACAGGAAATTTCTTTACATGTAGGATCATTAAGGCATTGGGATGATCAATTTGGTGATGGTTTCAATTTCTTGATATATTGAGTAGCTGGGATCGAACGATGCTTTACTTTAACTAAGCCTCTAGACGCCTAACTAATAATTATAATCGCTAAATAAAAATTTTTCAGCTAACTGTGAAGTCTACATACCTGCTCTCAGGAATTTCGTCCTTGTCAATTATGATTTCGGTCTTTTCTTCAAAACTTACGCTGCGATTTCTAAATGGTTCATGCTTGTAACTAATGTATTTTTCATGAAAATCTTCATATGGTGCATTCCCATCTGAAGAACTATGGAAAGAAATATGAGTGAGAGCTGATGGAAGCATAGCATTCAAAATTATAAGCCTCAAACTAGCGTTTTTTGAATGTTGGAAAATAGAAGAAAATGTCAAAAGACCTAAGTGTATCGTTGCTCAGAAAGAAATTGTTGCAAGTCTGTGAATGTTACGTGCGATGCACCTAAAACTTATGTGTTAAGAAGGTCTACGTACGTACAGACAACTTCAAATTACGTAACACTATTGCTTACCTGAATGATCCATCCGGTTCAAATCCAAATATACCTTCGTCTTTTATAGGTGTCTGATTGTAGTTTTGACCGACATACTGTTTGTATACTGCTTCCCTTTCCCGGTCTTCTCTCGTCATGTTCTCTTGACTGGTAGACATTACTATGGGCGCATCTTTTATACCATCACCATTCGTTTGAAGTTCTGATTTTCTTCTAAAAGCATTCAATCTTATCAATATAATTTTCATATAAATAATTGATTCAACGATAAATTAATGAATGAGAGTACTACCACTTTAATACATTAATTAAAATGTTAAGATAATGTGGTTGCATAGGAACTTACACATCTAAAAGTATTTCTCCTTCAGACAGCGTTTTTTGCAAGACTCTTCTTGTTTTCCTGCGTAGAGTTGTAAATGGTATTGCCTCATCATCAGGTCTTGGTTCAAAATCAATAATGATTTCCCTTTCATTCTTTTCACTGTCATCTGTAGTAGTCGCTGAAGTTTCCGTTGAAGGTTCGGATTGGAAAGTTGGAGTTTTCGAAAATGGATGCGTTGCAGAGTTTATTGTTTTTTGGGATGCGTCACTAGTACTTTTTGATAAAATAGATCTTAGGGATTTGTCACCTTTGGTTTGTTTAGCAATTTCTTGTTGCAAGAATTCTAGATTTTTGCGATTCAACGCCATACTTTTCTCTATTGTTTCTATGTCATCATCTATGGTATCATCTCTGTCACTCTCGTGGATGAACTGGAAATTTTGTTGGAAATATTCTTGAGCTTGCCTTTGTAAAGCGCTTAGCTCTGACGATTTGTCTATCTGTGATGACGATGCTACGGATTTGACTGATGAAGAAGTGACGTCATCAGAGTCTCCGCGATGAAGGGGTGATGAAGGCATCATCATGGCTGTAGGAGAACGAGGAGACCGGGGTGGTTCCTCCGATTGAGTTCTATGAAGCTTTTCGTGATCATTAGCGATAAAACTGTGAACACGAGGAATAATTATTAATAACAACATACACAATTATACATTTTATCGTAGAATATTAATGTTTTTATACCTTTCTACTGTCGTTGCAATATCGTTCGGTGTATCACGACCAGCTAATCTATCGCCACCTACTTCTGAGAAAGATTTCGTGAGTCTTCGAGTTCCAACCGTAAATCCATTGGTTTGAACACCGGCTGCCACCATTTTTACCTGCAAATTAAAGTTAGTATAAAATAAATAAGATTCAAATATTTGGTAATTTTTTCTTTTGATGATTGTTTTTAGACAGTCATACCCTTTTTATAGTCCGGGGACTTAGAGACAAGTAATTAGGTGGCAGTGGTTTTCGTCCTAAACAAACTTCGGTTTGAGTTGCTTGAGTCCTCATAACACCTTTCTTTATAGAATCTGTAAATAAAATGATAGGATTGACTAGAAAGGTCTTAACCTTTTTATGGGGTCGTTATAATTATTAGTTTTTTTTTGTTAATATCAATTTTATTGTTTTCTATTTTGATCTATTTGTACCGTAACAATTTTATTTTGTTAAAACTCATAAACTTACCTAAAACTACTACTTTGGGTTGTTCAGTTTGTGTAGGTCTTGGCATTTGCGGTATTGGGTGACTTGGATGCGGCGTTATAGGAGGTTGGTAGTGAATCGGCGCAGGCGCAGACTGAGCTATGAACGGTGGGTATGGTGGAAATGGCTGGAACATCACTGGTAGCGTTGAGTATGGCTTTGGCTCAGGCTGAAAACAAAAACACAGATGATTGTTATTAAATTGAATACTAGTTTTAATATGCTGATAATGAATCATTTCAAGTGTTTGTGTCGTAGATGAAAAAAATATTCTTCAATTCATTTTCATATAACGTACATTTCAGTCGCATTGTGTTTCTTCGGATAAAATTTTCATCTTTTGAAATGTTATTGAACTGGCACACCAATGTCAGCTTCTGGTTCTATAAATTCTAGTTAATTCTAATTCTGTTAAGGAATAAGTAAGGATTATCAGTATTCTAACAAACCTTAACAACTCGTCCATCGATGAGTCTCTCGCAGTCTCTCCTGTAGCGATTACCACTGACTGCAGCTGGCATCACGGAGTCATCGAATGTGGTGAGAGTGTGCGAGCGAGCAAACGATACGTGTTTTGTTCTAGAATGTAAAAGAAGAATATTTTTTAAGATTATGTTAAGTTGGTGGTGGAAAAAGGGTTGTAAAAAATAAACGCCGAAGTATCGGTTTTATTATAATGTTGGGTACCTGGATAGCCTAATAATAGTTAATTATAAAGTCCAAGTTATTTTTATCTAAGTAAATATGATGATTTAACTGCTAGTCATGTTACATACCTACTTCATAATTTTTATCAAGTTTATCCACGAAGGTATGAAAAAATCTAACTTTGGGTTATTTAGAAAACCAGCTATAGATAAGAATTTTGTTTCTTTAGATCGTTAATTGTGTCCTCAGCATTCCCATTTCACTATTAAATTTTATGATGACATCGTACCATTCTTGAAATCAACAAGAACACAAAACACTATATATGTTTCGACTGGCGACAAACAAAAGGGACGTTCCCTTTTTTTTGTTTTATAGCATGAGATCCATAAATCTCATGGAATGACAAAACTTTCATTTGACGTAAATATTGCGATAGATACAGTACGGATATGAAAGTTGTTGCGATTCGTCTGTCTACTGAAGACAACAAGAAGCCTATACCCAAGTGAATCGCCACAATCTACTGTCTTAAAATATTCAATTGCGAAGTTCATATGATGAACTGACAGCGGGCTGCGTAAGGTGATCTGACTAGTTTTTGTAATTATTAAAGAACAAAACTTTGCAGTTATAATATTATAATAGTTTACAACGACATGAACTACATATTTGCCTTCACGATCTTTGGAAATCTATTCGGATAATATAACCGTTGCATCTTTCGAGTGTCACTGAAAAACGTTAATTAGTTTTAAACTGAATAACGCAATCCGATTCTATAATTTTATTAAGATCCTCATTCAATCAAATCAATCCTTAATCACGTGCTACATACATTCTATACGCAGGTACACACTATAGGCATAGATCACTACACACGAACATAACATTACAACCACATGTATCTATGTAGATAGATCTTTAGAATGCGGACACGAGTTTGCGGATGCTCTAACACATTGGGTGCATATGAGGGAGTACGATTTCAATGCAAGCAGGTCACAATATGTAAGGTTATCTGAGCGTTTCTAATAGACGAAACCTCATACAAACAGAGATGTTACCGGTAGATGTATTACAGTGAGTGAGTGTCTTCAGGAGTAAAACACCTGATTAAGATAAATATTGTTCTTGCATGATTCAAAGAAAAATATTGAATGGAGATGTCGCTACAAGGGCTAAGCGTTTCAATTGATAGTTGAATGCAGTACAATTGTGTACTATTATTTTTCGAAGCAGCATTATCATAAAATTCCCTTCAATTTTATCAGAATCTTTCTTAGCCAAAATAAACCAAAATAATACATTAAGGAAGTATCCTAAGTATCTCGGATAAAACGTTATCCATTTTTCTCCGAATCGGTAAACTGTTCACATTCTAATCTTTATATTAAGCTTAGGCTGTAATCCTTTCGTGATTTCTGATAAAACACGTTACCTGTGGGGTGGTATGGTGAGAGGGGGTGGCGGGGGCGGCGGCGGTATAGGCGTGTGGGCGGGGCATCTGAAAACATTGAGGATAATAAGGTAATTAGCATGGTTTATGTATGATCTATTTACATACTGTAAAAAAAATGAACAAAGGACTGAATTGGAATGAGTAAGACAGGAACACCTAAAAGCGTACATCACATCAGGATAAAAACGATTGGAAACCTTTCATATGTATCAGATTGAAATTCATTTACAGTTACGCCCTGAACTTCTGACTTTTCGATTTGAAATAACAACGCTTCTATATTTCTAAAGGCACGTAAAAATGTAAGTCCTGCGCCTGAAGTAGCGTACTGAAACACATCTACGATGCTTGGGAGAACTCTCAGAACGCTATTGGCGTTTTCTGTGACCTTTCAAAGGCATTCGATTGCGTCCGGCATGACACATTACTATGCAAACTCGGATATTACGGTATCAAAAATAGATCACTGGATTTAATTAATTCCTATTTGAGTGATAGGGTCCAATGTGTAGATGTAAATGGTAGTAAGTCTACCGGACTACCTGTCAAACTAGGAGTACCCCAGGGTTCAATACTCGGCCCATTTTTATTTTTAGTATATATTAATGACTTACCATTCTTTTTAAAAGGCATGTGCGACGTTGTGCTCTTTGCAGATGATACTTCCTTAATATTTAAAGTTAACAGAAACAGAAATGACTTTAATGAAGTAAATAGTGCTCGGGTCACACATTGGTTTTCAGTTAATAATTTAGTTTTGAATGCCAAAAAAACCAAATGTATTAAATTCGCGATGCCTAATGTTAAGAATCTTGGGCCAAATATTGTTATAAATAATGAAGTGCTAGAGACTGTAGAATCAACGGTTTTTCTCGGTGTTACAGTTGATGCAAAATTAAAATGGATGGCGCATATTGCATACCTAGCGAATAAACTCAGCTCTGCGGCTTATGCGGTTAGAAAAGTTAGGCAGATTACTGACGTGGACACAGCTCGTCTTGTTTATTTTAGCTATTTCCACAGCGTTATGTCCTATGGCATACTTTTGTGGGGTAAGGCAGCAGATATCGAATCGATATTCGTCTTACAAAAGCGAGCTGTCAGATCCATTTACCAACTAGGCTCTAGAGTTTCTCTTAGGGAGCGGTTTAAAGAGATAGGCATTTTAACGGTAGCATCCCAATTTATTTTAGATAATATACTATTGATACGAAAAAACCTTCACTTATACACCAAAAATAGTGATATACATAGTATAAATACACGGAATAAACATAAGTTAATTGGTACATCGCACCGGTTACACAGGGTACACAATTCATTTGTGGGACTTAGTGTTCGCCTCTACAATAAACTGCCTCTCACTTTATTGGAATTACCTTTTAACTCATTTAAAACAACGGTTAAAGATAAGCTGTGCAAGAAGGCTTATTATACAATCAATGATTATTTAAATGATAAAAATAGTTGGTCGCCGTGATTTGCACAGGACGGTTTAGTGTGGATTAATGTTTGACGCGTATTTGTGTAATTTGATAGACATACTCTATGTATGTGTGTAACATTGTGTTACCTATTTAGTTTTATTTTTGGTATAATTATACGCATACACGTATATATTATTTTTTATAAATTTTGACATGTATAATTTATTAATTATAAAATTGAATGACGTAGCAATTTATGCCGCCTCCGTGTTCGGGGCTGTGCCAGGTAAATCAACGTTTGGGGTATTTCTTTCTTTAAGTTTTATTTTATTAGCCGGCAGCAGATACGTCATGCTCCCTTAGTCGTCACTGCCTGCGGTGGCGTCTTGGGTCGGGTCACCTCCTTCCCTCAAATATGGCGAGGGAGGTGATGGCTGACCCTTGCGTCATACTCGTGAACGGGTGCTGCTTGCGGTGGCTGGTCGGTCTGCTGACCTTGGCCTTTGTACTTACAGTTTTATTTCGTATAGGCTTAGATACAGCGACCTCAAATTTTTGTTTGTTTGGCACGGCACCTACACACTTATTTGTTATTGTTTTGTATAATAATAATATCTAATAATTTTGTAATTGGAAAGACAGCGTGCTGCTGGGGAGTTTGTTGCGCCGTTTCTTCTCTCACAGCAAAAGCACTTAGGAAGCGGTGAAGGGTGGGCGAAACTGGGTGCTGTCCAATGTAAATGATGCTGACCTTCAAAAAGTGCTACTTAGTAGCCTAATTTGAATAAATGAATTTTGATTTTGATTTTGATTTTGAAGAGGGTTCACATGTATTTTTGGGCACACGGTTATGCAATATAAAATGCCACGCGAAGCTGACTGGTGTCTTGCCACAGTCCGCGGTAGCCGAAAATCGGCCAGGATAATTAGTATTATTATGTATACGTTCGCGTTCAAGGAAATGTAACTGTAATCAGAGGATCGAACGATCCTCGTACACGAGGCAAAATCTCCGATACTCGATGCCTATTCTTCTTGGAAGTTTAAATAGCGACAGTTGCTTGGAAACTAAAGTAGTCAGATATCGGAGGCTTTTCCTCGTAAGGTTAAACTAAAAATCGGAGAGCTTCTAGTCTAGTGGCCTGAACTGAAGCCTTAGGTACAGATTGCTGCCTTCTCGGTATCACGGTTTCCGTATAATTAATTATAAACATACGCAGTACAAAAATGCTTTAACAATAGCTTAATAAACTCAGACGCCAACGTTCCAAACAAAACATTTTTATAAAAACTTTGAGAACCTTTTTTGTCCATTTTGCCGTAACTTCTCCCAAGGGAGGCTTTTATGCTTCACAGGACATAACAGCATGGGACGCGAGTTTCCTACTTGGGGAAACATAACACGGAAAAAATACGCCATAACTCACATGGTGATAATAAATATCCGTAGATACGTATAACTTCACTCGGTTATCATAGAAGATATTAAATGAGGTTTAAGTACAATTTGAGATTAAGTAGTATTAAATAGTAAAGATTAGAGTAAAAGTAAGGTAAAAGAATGAGTAAAGTAAAGGTGTAAAGATTTGTAACAAAACATTGTGGGAATGCCCATCACAGCCCAGAGGCCACAGCCGTAGTTCCTAAACTGCCAACGTTGTAAGTATGAACACTACTCCCGCCGTGAACGTTGCGTGGAGATTCTAGAAAATTATATTCCAGTACTTCAACGTGTGAACGATATAGCAATAAACCAAGAATTCAATGTAGCAGACTAGGTATTAATCAATTAAAATAAAATTTCCTAAATGTTGTCCATGTCTCCTAAATGTTATTCAGAGAATACTTTTGTTTATTTTATTTTGCAGTGATAAACATTGGTGTTAACACAAACAATTTATAAAAGTTTAAAGACACTTAAAATTCAAAAGTCCGCTTCTCGGTGTTGCCAAACCACATTTTCCAATTAAGCCACCATTTTCAGGAATAGTCTTCAATTTATAAAACCTGCGGCCATCTTTATACATTACCGCCATGACAGTTTTTCGGCTTACCGCGTTGGGGTAATTACCTCATATTACCCCACACGAGTGCCGTTAGTTGCGCCAGGCTTAAAAGCCAAAAAAAAACTGGATAATGGCACACTGGAAAGTGTATTGTGTGATGCTGATGTGAAAATCTCGGTAATAAGAAATTAAAATACGTTTCGTATAATTATTTATCTTTGTTATTGGGGAATTAGAACACTTCAAGATTGGATGATAATACTTGAAAAAATAAATAACTTAATTTAAATGCATCGATTTCAATTCTGTCGTAGGATATATGTCGTTGTAAGCATCCCACTTATACGATATGACAAGTATAAAGGGATAATTTAGTGAGTCTATGAATGTATGTTTTTTTCCTCTTGACGCCTAAACGGCTGAACCGATTATGAGGAAATTTAGTGGGGATGTAGCTGTGTCCCTGTTTTAAGATACATATTAGAATTGTTTAGAATTTAAGCCTTTGATCCGACTGCGTTAACAGAAGATAACGTGTTTGCTCCTCTATTAGGAGAAGCCGCGAGAAATAACTGGTAATATAAATATATTAGTAATGATTTATAATGAAAACTGGAGGAACAACAAACAAACAGTAATATTGCTGAACACAAACAATGTTTATGACTGTTTATAGTTCTCCTGGTTTCAATACAATCTAGTTTTATTGTAGCCTGTATTATATAACACAAAATATCGAAACTAACAAAAACAGTTTTAGTACACAATTTGAAAGTTCATAGTTATACGCTGTTAATTTTATGTTCAAAATTTAGTAATAATGCCAGTTTTTAGTATAACTAAAAACGTAACTGCTGTTGTTTTAACACAATGTAATATACAAACCCTTCACATATTATTTTAAATAGTATTATTTTGATTAGATAATTAAAACTTTTTTCTCCATTAAAAGGGTGAATTTGGGAATTATGCTGCCATTTTAGGACCAATCTCATCTAAGTAGAAAATCACATCTTACAAAATAGTTTCTTCATTTCATGATGAAGGACTCTGGTTGGTCCGAAACTATTCGGGCAATTCCGATTAATACGCGTGAGTTACCCCAGTCAAAATAGTTTCAGTTTGAATCCGCATACTAGATACACTATCCAAAGAAACCTGGTCAAATATGTTTCTAGCAGATTTCCTGTTTCTTCAAAAGTTGGAAGGAGACCCTTATAAGTTAAGAGCGTTATTACCCCGTTTCGGCTGTCAAACCCTCATAACTCCACAGCCTTATTGGTGCAAACTAGTCGCAAGTGAGGCTGATGTATGGAAACTGGAAGATATGCGTTTTATCCCTCTATTACTTTGCCTGGAATTTATACAGCTATCAATCAGTAAGCTACTTATTGTGATATTTTTTCTACCATTGGATGTCACCGTTTATTTCATGTTCCGTAGGAGCTCGCTTTTGGGTAAGATGAAACAGCACAAGTTTATCGATCGAAGGTTAAGCTACGCTGTAAATTGTCGGTCCGTGGACGGGTGACCATCTAAGTCGTAACGAATTCGTCTATGTTTCAGAAGGCACGTTAAATCATAGGTTCTGGCTGTTATTTGCAAATCTTTGATAGTTATTACGGGTAGTAAGAAGCTAGAAAGTTTGGCAACCAGTCTAAGTAAAGGGTATCGTGTTGCCCAGGTACTTGGGTTAAGGAGCGATGTATCGCATTTTTTGTTTGCAGCCTGACTTGTCTTGAGACCCTGTCTGATTCTAAACGGTCTACAGTTAAATCTACATAAAATCACCGCATCACCAAACAAGTATTTTTATTGTATATTTCTTTACTATGTTTTATCACCCCTGTTCATTAGTTTGTAAGAAATGTAGGTCCTGATCTTCTATAACAACTTGTAGTCATGTAACACTTGACCTTTCACCTAACCTTTCCTATATGACATGTTGCGTCACAAAGGGATAAAAATACAGAAATAAAACGCTCTGCGAAGCCGACTGAGTATTGAGGTCTGTTACGTAAGACCTATTATGTTACGTCTTTGACTGGACATAGGTATAGGACAATAGGTAAGACCTTAATATTGGTTGTGCTTAGTTTATTTTTTCTACTTCATTGAGACTAAAAAAATACCATGGACTAGAAGTAATGAGGTTCAACAAAATTCATTATCATCATCATCATCCACTGCCTTTATCCTCCCACTGCTGGGCATAGACCTCTCCTTTCTCGTGCCAATTTCTACGGTCCTGTGCAAGCCTCATCCAGGCTCGACCCGAGGCCTTTATTATGTCATCGAACCATCTTGCTCCCGGACAATAAACAAAATTAAATTATTATAATCTTAAAATAAGAACTAATATTATAACTACACAAACGTTATGTTCATTTGTTACGACATTATAGTCATAAGGCTGATTTATCTCTTTCAGGAATAAAGAGCTACATTCTCAATCACTTGTATTTCATACGTTAATCACATATAAATGGCAACTACGAAGGAACTCTTTGCACAATTCACAATCTTGGCAATTAAATTACTATTGATAGGCATATACTAAGGACCCTTTTCTTTAAATATTAAATAATTTTAAATAGAATCGACGTCTTGCTATTTTTAATGAATTAAAAAATATAATAATGTATGTTATTCTTTTCAGAAACTTTCAAGTAAGACTTATAAATAACGGCTGGCTTCTGTCGACTCTCAAACATTTAAATGAACGAATAATTCTTAACAGTTTTATAATACTTTGCAGGCCGTATAAGAGATGAATGGAGAAATAGAAAATAATTATAAAAGCACGCCGTAGTTGACTTTTATAGCTAATTATTCGGATCGCTGATTCCTAGGCTAAGTAATTACTAAGTTGCGCTGTAGCTGTTCAGTCAAATGTTAAGTATTACGTCAAGTTTTGCACGTGGAAATAAGTTGAATGTATTTAGGTAAAAAGGTAACAGTTGAAATTGTATAAGTAATATTTAGGTTTAAACTAAAACATAAAACCTTCAAATAAGAACCACTGACCCAGACTTGATTAAATTATTATGGAACTGAATGACAGCCATTTCACGTTTAATGCTGAATAAATAACAATTTTATTCCAACATAGAATAAGACATACATTTTTATAAAAGCATGAAAACGAAGTAATGGAAATCAGGTATAACTCTGGTACACTAAAAACAGGTTACAGTTCAAGAGAATTCGAAAGTCTTTTGAAGAGTTCTCAGATCCAATAAATAATTAACTACATTGAATGAAATGATGTAATTTTGTTATGACTCAAATTGAAATATATTTTCCGAGTGTACCGTATCGTAATCTCTATCATAACCTTTAATAAGTTGATCGTGTCTTATGAGCATTTTTTAACTAATTGGTTCGCCAAAGATGTAGCAGAGGAAAAACTTTCAGGATGTGAAATAATTGCCAAAAAAATACCACGAAATGTTATTAATATAAACTGTTGTTATAGTGCTATAGCGCAGGCTGTGTAGCCTCTAGTGATTGATACACTTGCAGGTTTATTTATATTTTAGTATAGTGTGAAAAATTATGGGTGGATTTAAAAACATAAGTAAACCAAAAAATGTCCTGGACTTAGGCCTTTTCCAATAAAAGGATGGCTTACGCATTAATCACTATATCTAAACTAAGTTACGCATCTAAAGATTTTGTTATAAAATTCAGTTACTAATGAAGATGCAAATAAATTTGGGTATACAGTTTAATACGACCAAAAGACGATGAAATCGAACATCTTAATCTGGATAAAATTAATATCATCTGATGTCAGTAAAACTTCTGTGGACTGGTTCTATCTAATCAATACCCACTTCTCCAGAGCATTCCGTTTGTCAAATGTCAAGACATTCGCAATGTGGCTACAAGGCCTTCGGCTCCGATTGAACTTAGTTTACAGACAATTTGTTAGTCTTTGAGTTGTTAGTTCTCAATTAATTTCTATGAATAGCCTAGATTGTGATGTTGTTGTTTTGGAACCAAAAATCGCCTAAATACATATAGAAATTCAAAAAGTATATTTATGTTGAAAAATGATATGGATTTAAGGCAGTTGTACGTCTACCGTTTATAGTAAGTTGTTGGTTACAAAATATATCATTGGGTAATGATCTAAATTGTGGTAGGATTGCATAATAAATGGTCAAAGCAATGGGAGTCACACTCACACAATAAAGGTCACAAGTCTGTATATTGGACTTGGATTAGGATTGAAATACCAAAGAGGTAAAACTATATTTTATTGGTACTCCGCGCGCCGGCTGAAAATATTACACTTTTTATAAGATTGTTTATAAGAGTACTTACGGAATTATAGAAGGTGGCCGAGGCAACGAGCCTCCTCGGCTGACTGACGCGATTTGGTCCACATTATAATTTTGGGGCCAACCCGCGTTATCTTCTATTACCGATCTGGAACATAAATCAATGTAATTCAAAATTTATAGACATGTACGCTGAATATTGATGAACTTATTC
Source organism: Trichoplusia ni (assembly GCF_003590095.1). NCBI lineage: Eukaryota > Metazoa > Arthropoda > Insecta > Lepidoptera > Noctuidae > Trichoplusia > Trichoplusia ni. The sequence continues at coordinate 5,087,018 of NC_039478.1, read as the reverse complement.
CAAGATCATTAGGTTTCTCTCTCTCTTTCTGTCTGATAATTTCAACCGTCTGGGTTCATTAGATGTCACCTGATGAGACCGATGGATAAACAGCCCAATCAAACTGTTAAGAAAATTTGCATGTTTGTCATATAAAATACATGAAAGTAACGGAACCATTTTCGAAAAAAATAATCTCAAGGCTATAAGTGAATGAACTCTCACGAATCCCATACATAAACATCTTTGGTCTTGAATTAAAGCGAAAAGGATTTTACGGAACATGAGATTTTAAGTCAGAAATATTCTTGCACCCTTTCTTGTAAGATTTATTGCCGGCCTAAACAGGGTGAGATAAATAGAAGGGAGTTAGTTACTGTAATGGGGCACCCATTTTGTTTCCTTAAAAAACGACTGCTATATTTCCAAATGTTGTTAAGCATAGGTAAGTAAGTAGATACACAATATACTATGTCCTATAACTTGGTCTTTATTCATTTTAATTTTTGATTTATCTTTTATCGAACTTGAAAAGAAATTGCTAAGAACCGTATTACTCATTCGTTTTGATTAAACAAATTATAGAACTTTTCTCGTTTTCAGAACCTTTCGCTTGGATGGATAACGATCAAAGTGTTCGAATAATTTTCGCAAGTACATGCTTGTACTTGAGCTTAATATGTTTTCAACGTTCTCATTATATTTATTTGAATTTTGGTATTAAATTCAAGTATTCCTAGTGAGCCCAAGTAGATCTTAAGACTAAATAATTATTTTGTTGTTTTTTCACATTGCCAATCTTTTTTTCTTGTTGATTTTGGGGTTTCAATTGCTGGAAACAATTGACAAAAATGATTAAAAATAGTTGTGCTATTGATGTCGTAAATCTACCTTAAGAACTAATCAGATATTATAAAAATGTTCTAGGAATAACAGTACTGACTGTGGCCACTCCATCCGGGTGAAGTCTTCATCCTCAGGCATCCAGGTGTAGCGTTTGGGGTCAGGTTGACTGCACACAGACCGTGGACGTCTGCGGAAGTACGAGCACTCCAGATCGGCGTCGTATGCACATAGCTCGGGTGGTGCCGGGGTTGGTTGGCCAAACCTATGGCAACACAAAAAATGAGTACAGATACAGTCTCTTTCAGAAAGAATTGCGGATAGATCGAAAATTTTTGCTGAGAATTATTAGAAGGGAAGATAGTGATAAAGTATTATTAACAGTGGATAACAATCAAAATTGCATTAGTGAATAAAGACACATTTGAATAAAGATACATTTTGGAATCACACATTTAAAACTTAATTTCACGTTGTAAAAGTGTATAATATGTTGTGTTTTATAAACAAAACATTTTGATTTTTGATTTTCTTTTAGTTCTTCAATAAAATTATGATACGAGTGGAAGAAAATGGTGTGATAAATAAGTTGTATCCTTTTAACTTACCTGGGATACCTCTGTATTGGTGCATAATCGGTGTTGAGGTTCTCATCTGAGGGCACACGCCGGCGGACGCACACGGATAGAAATGATGCTCTGTAACAAATGAACATTATTAAAATTATTTCGAACTTCAAATCTTAAATGTTAGCCAAACTTTCTTCATCAACTGTATCAGATTATTTGCCATTGGAAGAAAATGGCGTGATAGTCTTGATCTGATCTGCTTGGTCGTATTTTTGGATACAATACAAGACAAATTTGCCACCTAAGACTCTCCTTTTCTTCTTCCTAATTTTGATAGCAATTTGTACAACGAACTCAGCAGCGTGTCGATAATTATATCACATTTTCTCTTCGCAAGCATTCAGTTTTATGACAAGCTACATCAAAAATCCTTTCAGTTCAACGAATTCCCTCTATTCATGTTGAGAGAAATATTCAAATTACAGACATAAAATCGTAGGTAGTAAAAATGATAGAACAAAAATATCTCCCGAATAAAATTGAAGTTATTCTCGATTCAGAAAGGTTTTTAGTCGCTTAATTGCCCAGAAAGGCAAGCAACCTACCGAAACAAGGAACGTTATTGCTTGTGTTCTAGAAATAATAAGTAACATGATCCTGCTGCTAAATGAGGCGAAAATAAATATATTCTTTGGAAAATGAGCATGAGTTTTTGAACTAAATTCATGAATATTGTAATTTAGGTGAAGTGTGTATCGAAACAGATTCCTGTGTATTATTAAGTGTAAATAATTCAACTTTTATGAAATAAATTTTTGGACACAATAATCTCGAAGCCTAGCCACTTATATTTCTTTATATCGACTCGAATGATCTATGAAAGTCAATGTAACTAAACTTGTATTTCAATTATTGCATAACTATATTTTAGCATCTGTCATTTCTATCCTACTCTCCCCTTCTATCGATATCCGGTTAAAGTACAAACCCGATAAGTGCCAACTCTTGGTGAAGGAGTCAAGGTCGTCCCGCTATTTCCGTCAAAGCCTACCACGAAACCTACTTTGATATATTTTATCGAAACGTGTACCTCATATAAACTCAAGTACATTTACCCTCGGATACATACATCCTTCAAATAGTGGATATGTATTATCTTCTATGGATATTTTGATGATACCTTGATCCTTGAGATCAACTCAAGCATCATATCAAATCTTGAGAGGAATTCCTCTTATAATAATATGATCCAAAACGGTTCAACTGTGTTATTTCTATTGTCCAAGTAGGTAAAAACGTTTCATGCGTAGCTATAAAGAGGTACCACTTAATTACAAACGGTACTAAAATAGACAGAAAATAAGAAGTCAGCAAAAATACTGAAGTGCTTGTTGACCCCTACTTGAGACCCAATGCGATTATAAGGGTGCAGAATAATAAAATGCTCAATTTGTTACCTTTGCCTCGTTTAAACGGAGGCCATTTATCGTCGAAATCAACTTAGAACGCCAATACTTTGGTATTAGGTATCAAATAACTTTTGACATTTTATTTTCAGTATGGGATATAAAAAGATTTAATTTTCAAAGAACAGCTGAAATTTCACGTTTTGGGACTCATTGCGAGTATGGTTCTACGAAGAACTATGAATAACATCTTTTTATCTCCAAACGTCAAATTTTGGAACACGCCTGGATCAAAAAGGTTTTTCAAGAATTTCGTAAACCAAAAAAATATTAATTCTCGTTACGTGTAGAGTAAAATGTAATACTAAGGGTCCGTATATAAATTGACAAGAGTCATGAGATACGGCTTGATCACAGACGGACGGACAAGCAATAGGTCCTCAGTTTTTACGACAAGTTTTTACCTTCGTTTGAAAAACCTTAAAAATTGTACGAATATTACGTAAAAATTTGTAATGCTACAGTAAAGTTCAGTCACGCCTTTGAAAGCTCCGAGATAGATATCACTACTCCAACATTAACAGTCAAGTTTCATAATACAGTTTTCTACAAAGTTTATCATTGATCCATGAGACTCAACAAATCCTCATATTTCTTCACAGAATACGATTCCTTTCAACTCTTGGAAAGCAAGGCAGCAATTGAATTGAATATATTTTTCTGCCACAAATTCTCAGTATATATACAAAGATGTAGATATCTACAAGGGTACAAAAGAAAAAGTATTTTTATTAAAACCAAGTTTTGCTCCGAGGAATAACATTTGTATTAAATTGTACAAAATGTTAGTAGGCCAAGTTTGCTCATATCTTATGCATGGAGGGTTTCAAGCTAAACAACTCAGATGGGACTCAACGAAACAACGGTTTTTGTAGATTTAATAATAAAGTTGCGCCGAAAACATTGTATTGCTTTTAGATTAAAATGTCAACTTGCTCGTGGTAAAATACTTTGTTGTTGCTTTTGTAACTAACTTTTGGACATTCTTGTACTCAATTTAAAATAGGTAGAATAAATATTCAAAATATTTAGAGAGTAAATTCTTGATGCACCAAAATACTAGCAGAAACGACATGGTATGGACCTATAGTTATGACTCTTATTTCGTTATGATAGAAAACCTACTTGTACAATGAGAACAGTAATCATTCATTTATATCTGAACTATAATGAATTAAATTCTCCGAATAGTTAGCATTTGCGCCAATCAATTCGTGTAAACCAAAGTTTTGGTCAAACCGCAGACACTAAATTAAATCATTCATAGTCTATTCATATTTGTATTGACTTCGCATTTCTGACTGGAAAGGCAAATTTGTATTGGCTTATTTGTGTTATAACAGCTATTGAGTTATGAGAAAGAATATTCCTAGGTCCGACAAAAATACACTTGCTAGTATTTACTGGATGTTTCTGATAGTAAATAAAGCTAGAAAATATTTTAATTGATGACAAATACATCTAAAAATATTTAACCAATCTCTCATATTTATTTGAGGAACACAATATTGAATGACTAAATTAATACCAATTTACTACTGTAACACTGGTTATGTAAGGGTCCAGGAACGCAGCCTTCTCTGAAATTCATTGCGTCAACAGATGTTGTGGGCAAGGGAAATTGGGCTGGACCAACCGGATTTCATCTTAAATTAAGCACGCTTAGTTCAGAATTTATTATAGCAAGGATGCCTAAACACTGGCCTTGTTTTGTACACTTGTGTTTAAGGGAATCTGGTTTTCTTTGTATTTTGTAAATAAGTTTATTGTACTAAAATTCATTGTTAGGAAGTATTGTTTTAACTTTAATTCTTTCTTGTTGTAATTTCAAAACGTTTTACACAACAACAATCGTGAGATACTTGACTAACGTGAGTATGTGAAAAAAAGGTCATTTTTATCGATATGTGACAACTGATCTGATTAGCTTTCTGATGAGATATGATACCACGTCTGTTTGAAAACATAAAAATATCTTTCAAAAATCTAGAACCTCGTTCCCGACCCCCTAATATGTGACTGCAGCTATGTATAACTGACAACATCAAAAATCGTAGTCTACCAGTCTACCCAACCCAAATTCCGTAGCCCATTTTAACAGGGAAGCTGTCAAAATAAACTGGGAACGAAATGTGGGTCGCAAAAGGCAACGCTTACCCTGAACTTATTAGTCCAAACGATCAAGACCGAAATTCGGTCCTTGGTGAAAGGACGAAGAAAGTGTTGGATCGTATAACTAAACTAAAGATGTTACCGGACATTGGATACGGTAAATGTGCTGTCAGTACATATTGCGAAAACTTGGATACAAAAAAGTCTTTCAGTTGGTTGTAAATCTATTGTAATGTGGCGGTTTTGGCGGTCATTTCTCCTTAGCACTTTAGAATGGTCATCGTTTTTCTGGTTGATTACTGTATATTTCTCGAGACAGATAAAAAGACAAACGGAATAGTCTGTCATTATTATTAAGTACGTATACATGTCTCAAAAGCCTGGTGAAAGCCGCTGGGTCTCGTAGGAAGAAGGTGGCAATGAACCGGTCGCGCTGGAGAACATATGGAGAGGCCTATGTCCAGCAGTGGACAGCTATAGGCTGAGATGATGATGATCACATTATGTCCCTCTCGATTTTAATTTAAGGCTATTATAGATCTTTTAACCCTCTCTCTCTTCAAGAGTTTCAACTATAAACGGGTCGATAGAGTTCAGAATGCAAAAATCTCCGTCACAATTTGTTTCTCCACACCAGTGAATTCAGCAATCGAGGTTTGTACGTGTAAAATGAATTCAATATCAATATGTAGAGTCACGCCACCATCAATTTGTCAGCTGTATTTTTAATTATTTAAAAGCATTTTATTGCATGACCCACATTGTTCAATCACTAGCCAAAAAAACCGTTGCAATCCTTCAGTATATCTCTTCCAGCCCATATCACTTGCCACATTGAAAGCCGTTGAAAGGGCAACGTTTACACGTGTCGGTTTAACCTTTCCATAAATAAATTCAGTTACATTTTAGCACGTGTTTCAAACGATTTAGTGCCTACATTTTTCCTTAACGCAACCAGGTGGGTTTTATTTAGCATTGAACTATTGCTTTTATATGGGATTAGGCTATTCATGTTAAAGAAGTTGAGTTATTTTAAATTACTTGCTTAATATTTCAAACTAGCTGTTGCCAAGAACTCTTATATGACTTACCTATTGGCTCTGGAACATGGGCTCTCGATATGGTATTGAGAGAGACATCCGAGGAATCTGTCCTTCTTGGACTTCTCCAGTTCCAGCAGATCCAGTTGTTTGTTGTTGATGCAGTACTGTTCCCGAAATTCCTGACAAAAAAAAATACAATATCACATCAGATCGGTGATTATTCGGGTTTCTTGTCGTAAGTTATTTTGAATTGCAAGCCTTCAAGTTAAAAATCTTTATTTTCGTACAAAGCCTGATAAAAGAAAATGTCAATGCCACTTATATTTTCTTTAATCTATCCAAAAACGTAACTTTAAATACTTTAATTGTAATTGTTGTGTCAATTTTGCACTATCTTCACGAAAGAAAGATGGCAAAGGGGTAAGACATTTAATTTTAACTGAAACTTTGCAAAAAAATATATTTTTATAAGTAACTTCAACTCCACCAAAATCACTACTTAATGTAACTTCTAGGCTAAGTTGGAAGTTTAAAATCCCATTAGTTTCAAAGTTCTCTTGAGTAACATTTAGTCATGATAGTGTTAAGCAAGAATTTTGGGTTATGAAATTAATAGTCTTGTTTTAGATTAAGTTTTAAAGACGTACATAAAATTAATAGTGTTGGAGACGATAACACTCAGGATAAAACAAAATAATTTAAGTAACATGATACGAATTTAATAAAATAAAACATTTTGCTTCATCTGGGATCATGATCTGAAATGATTATGACAAATTATTTTACAAAACCTAAAGCCTAAATCATAGATCATGATTTACAGAGGAAGTCGTTTAAAAAAAAACATTGTGGTAATTTTTACTTCAACGATCAACATCGACAACAACCTATGAATAAAATGCTATCCATCAATTCGCATGTAGTTTGTCGTTGTCGAACCACCTTTTATCTAAATTTGTTTCACACATACAATATTCAATTATCCTATAAATTGGAACATTCAGGTATTTATTAAGCTGATACATTTTAAGCTGATAGATTGTTATTATATTGGTTTCAATTAAAAAAAATGTTTTGCTTAATAACACACAATTTATATCATCACCCATAGTAAGTTTATTAAGGCTTTTAAAATATGAAGCTGTAGTACATTTTTAATCAGGACCTTCATTTCCAATTACCAAATCCCAAGTTTAAATTTGAATCGTAAAAGAGAAAACATAAAGTTAAAAAAAAAGCTGTGCAGCAGTTATCTCATAGTATTCAGTCCACGCATTCGTAAAGAGGATGACGCAAGTTTTCTACACCTAACCAACTTTAGTTTCCATCGATGCATGCTTATAAATAAACCCATCTTTAATAAATAATAATAATAAATAAATACGGACAACATCACATACATTGTTCTGAACCCAAAGTAAGTTGCTAAAGCACTTGAGTTATGGAATTCAGATACAACGAATTTACCACAAACACCCAGACCCGAGATAATGTAGAAATGTGAATTTTTACATTGACCCGAACGGGGATCGAACCCGAGACCTCAGAGCTAGCGACACCTTGAAACCGGTGTGTACGCCACTCGACCATGGAGGTCGTCTTTAAAGCAAAGATAGTTCCTGCCAAGCAAAAATCATCTGGTATCAAAGGCTAATGTCTACTTACTAATGTCGATAATTGTATAAACGAGCTTAAGGACCTTGTTTACTGTTACCTGATTGAGAACCAAGCTGCATGTTGTGCTTGTATTACAAACATAACATTCCCTGTGTATCTAGCAAATAGAGATACTTAATCAAGCCGAGATTGGGGACATATTCACGTTATTCTGGCTCATGTCAATATGAAATACGGAGGGAATTGATACAGACATATTGTGTGAACGAGAGCTTGTATGGGCATTATCACTCGGTTTTCCGGTCATAAATTATCCTAACAGAAACGCTACCAGTTTATAGAGTTCATGGATAACTGGTAGAGCTAGGTTTCAGGAAAATCTGCTTGGTAATTGTGTGGTAAAGTCAATTCACTTTGTTCTTCTATAAGCCCAAATCTCTTGGTGATATTTAATTCTATTGTCCAAACTGAGACAAGTAAATTGAAGCTCCTTTATCTAGATAATTATAGCTCTTTTAAATACATACATTTAACATACGCACTGACCTACCTAGTACGGTTGTAGTTGATCACAAAGCTGTTACCTATATTTGGTATAAGAAATATAAAACGTAACAATATATTTTTTTTAAATATACAACTCCTAAAATGAAAATGATGAACTTCAAAAACTATAAAGTAGTTTAAGATTTTCAATCGTCTGGGCTAGAAAAATAGTTATTTTGTGTTTTTCTTATGGAAAAAAGTTTTTTTCGTTTTTCCTAACAAAACCCTTTTTGGAGTTCAATATTTTTCTAACCACCTCTAATTGGTATTTAAGAAGTAAAAGCTATTTTTTGCTCGTCAATTCCGAAGAAATTTTAATTAATGTTTTGCATTGTTTGTTTGGCTAGAGTCTAGCAAACAAACTAATAAATAACTAGTGAATAAGACTATTTACCCTAATGAAAATAAGTTTTTACGTTTTTATGTATTTTTTAAGACGGGGAGTCTTATTGGGTTACTTTTGCAACATAAGTCGCACACACTTCAACACTGCTGTGGCTGTGAAGAATTGATTTAAGTCAAACTTACACTGAGTTATCAAAAGGAAAACAAATACTCAGTATCGATAATAACGCATCTAGTTGGTTTGATTCAAACTATACAAACATTGCAATGACTCAAGAGTCAAACGGTTTGATGGTTTTATAAGTCCTCACCTGCTTAGAGTACATGGTGGTCTTGCTGGCTGGCCGCTCGTCGTTGGCCCTCTGGCTCTTTCTCCCCGCGTTTTCATCCTCTGACTCGTAGCCTTTGGCCGAATGTGCTATATCCGCCTGAGAACAAAGAATAATAAATTAAGTATCTTAAGTCTTAAAAAACTCTTTTAGTACATTCATGAATGTTCAATACTCATCAAATTTGGACCAAACATATCTTGAAGAAAATTCATTTCAATTCTATACAAACACCAGACGCCAATTATGAGATTAATTTAAAACAGTTTCAAAAACAAATAATTTGTCAAAATCAATTGACTTTTTCCGTCTTCACGCCAATGTCCAAAACCTAAATTTATGATACAATAAATATTAGCACGAAGACACCTAAACGAGAGCCTACACCAATAAAACCTTACCACTCTATCTCCTCCAACATTTCAATCACATCCTACCAAACAACGAACAACAGACACTAATCTTCAGCTAAAGTTTTATCGGCGTACTCTCAAACTACTACAGAACAGTATCTACCACCGCCTCTTAAAGACTGAGATAGCTAAAAGAGCGAGACACCGCTCTACATTTGTAGCATCATCTCGCTTCCACACAGCAATAGTTTTATTTCGAGTCGTGGTTACAGGCCTTCTGGAACAAATTACTAGTTCACTCCAGACATTTGCATTGCCGATACTATCTATTCGTTCCTACATTAATTGCATCCAAGTTTCAAAGAGACGACAGATTCTGACACTTTCTTTTGAATAAGATTTGTGAGAGATCTTTATAAGACTATTGGAAAAGTTTTGCCTTTCAAGAGTCTTACTACTTGGGTGTATTACAGTTTCTTTTCTTTTTCTTGTTTTGTAAGTGGGTAAGGGAATTTTAGGTAATGTGCATGAGCGAGAGAGAATCCTTGATGTGAAGATATAATATATTTCTTCGCTTAGCAACGTCATGCAATATGTTTAGTATGTAAGTAATGTGAAATGTCTTGTTCTAAAATGGGCAAATTTGTAATCTGAATGCGAAAAACGAACCCACGACGTTAACGGAATTACATATTACATAAATAAATAAATATACCTTATGAAACCTAACAGATTCCGCCCATAAGAAACCTAACGCGCATCTAACATACTGCACTGATATAATATTCCGCGGCTCCTAGATCGAGCTCTTTACACGACAGTAACTTGAACCAACCAATCTTTTTGCTTTTGCTCGCTCCCCACACACCATCAACAAAACGTGGTTAACTTGATCAAGAACAAAATAGTCCACATGCGTTTTGTGATATTTATTTAGGAGGTAATCTAACCTTCATGATTCTTATAGATCATCGTGACGCAGTTCTGCATTAACAGTCAATATGAGGCTAATAGCGGCTCGCACTTAATTAGTGTTTTAGATTTCAGCCATAAACAGTTTTCGTATTAACAAACCATGAGATTCATTATAATGTTATGCCTTAAATCATCTTAAAATGGTATATTCTTCAAAACAGTTCACTATCACATCCTATCAATAAACCATCTCAATATAAACCCTCATTAGTATAGATCCTTTTTAAATGAAGTCTATTTAAAATCAACTGAATATAAACATTCGCACTAACTAGACTGTAAACTTGTGGAAGCCAATTACGATGAGTATACAGTTTTGTTCAAAGACTGTTCAACGTGTACTTAGATGTGGGTTCCCGATGCACCTTGTCAGGAAACTTGTTCCTTGGTATTCGAACGTATCTATGCTCTAATATTGTAAAGCTGATGAATATGTTTGCTAAATATGGCTGATGAATATTTTCATCATTCGTCCTAGCCTTTTCCCAACTATGTTGAGGTTGGCTTCGTGTCTGATCGGATGCAGCTAAGTACCAGCATTTAACAAGGAGCGATTGCCTGGTTGACCTAATCAACCCTGTTACCTGGTCAACACATTTTCTCCAGATAGGGGTGATTGTCAGAATGTCCAGTTTAAAACTACCCGTAACTGATATAGTTTATTTTTACTATGGTAAAATAATTATATTTCCCTATTTTAATAAGGAATACCATTCATTTATGATTAAAATTAAACTAAAGTATTCACAAAGAGATATACTCAAAAGGTTTCAATAAAAATTAGATGAAAACAAAATAGTAATCTGTTTTATACACCATCGAGCACGGCGTATATAATTTCCTTCAAATTAAATCGTTTATAGAACGTTGAATCGAATTCCAGAGGGTCGGCAAAAAGCTTGCTTGAAGGGGAGACGGCAAAATTAAATATTGGAGGCGAACATTTATTTTCTTTTTCAACTTTTCCCTCGAAGCCTTCAAGAGGTTTTTTTATATCCGGACAAATAGAGCAAAGGGTCTCAAAGCAGCGTTTTCATTAAACGTTTCGAGTATTGTCAGCTAAATCATTTTGTGGGCTTGGGAAATGTTGTTTTATAGGGCAAAAAGACAACTAGATGGATTTACGTTAGTTAAACGTGAAGTCTAAAAACCTCTTTCTTGTAGGTATGTTTTTTATTCTAAAGCCGCTGCTCAAAAAAAAAAGCAGTGCAATCAGTGTTTTTGATTAGTACGTAATAAAAGTACTGACAATTAATTATTTGCTGGGTATAAAATCCGTGCAAACGTGTAATTAAACACCTTTTTATAATTCAAAATTGTTTTGGTATTGCAAATAAATCCAAATTAATATTATTAATAGAAATCAGTATACTCTATTTTAAAGAAGCAGTAAACGCCCTTGCTCTGTATCCGTAATACTTAGCGATTTTTGACATAGTTTATCCAAAAAAGCCGAGTTAAAAAAACTAAAAGGTTCACGTGTTCCTCCTTTCCAACTTAAGAATACTAAGTTAAAGTCAAAGATTACACAAAGAACAAACAAAGAGAAAGATCACAAGAACAAAGTCTGTTTAGCACTTAATACCGTCCAATAAAAACAACGGTTTGCTTAGTAATCTAGAAAGACACGATTAGTCTTAATGAGCACAACTCAAATGACTTTCCTAGGCTATTAGTGTTTCCATGCTAGTGTGAAAGTTCAAGAAATAATCGTAACGTTATTTAGAATTTAAATAAGTCTGGTTTAATTTCAAGCTTTTAGGTAATTAGTCTCTCTGTCTTTTTGTCTGTTGATCAAATCTTGCGAATTCGTTAAATCCAGTTTTACCATGAACTGAAATTTTGACAGAGCATTTACAGCGAGACAGTGTAATATTTTGTTTATTAACATGACATATGTAGAGCTGATCAGATGCTGGAGTTAGTACTTTAATTATACTTCTCTACTTTAAACACACACACAACGTCACATTTATCTAATATATAAAATTCCCGTGTCACGATGTTAGTTACCGTACTCCTCCGAAACGGCTTAACCGATTTTTACCAAATTTTATATGCGTATACAGTAGGTCGGAGAATAGAACAACATCTATTTTTCATACCCCTAAGTGTTAAGGGTTGCCCACACTAAAAAAAAATATTATATTTTTTGGACTAAATTGTTTGTTTTTTTTTTATAATGTGGCATTAAAAATACATACAACTAGAAAAAAAAATCGGCAAAACAACGTTTGTTGGGTCAGCTAGTATATATATATATATATAAATACAAATGCATATACTTTTACCTAGTACAAATCCGTCTTTCTGTTAAAAAACACTGCTGAGAACTTCAGAGTTTCGTAATCCTAACATCAAGGAACTCAAAAGAAAATAAAGTTCAAAAGAAACTGATCTATCAGAGAAATTAAAGTAAGTAGTTGAAAAAACTTCATCTTTAAAGAAACTTGTGAAAAGATGGCACAAAAACTCAAGGGCGAGTGTCGAGTTTAATTTAATTACTCTTATTGAAATACGCCTGAACAAAAACGAAGAGTCAAGGGTAGAACTCTAAATGGCTAAGAGATCTAGTCGAGACTTGCTGTTTTTCTGACGTGACCCCCGATCATCTTTACGGAATAAAAACTAGGTTCTGGGAATATTTCAAGAACAAAAAATCGTAGGTACCGTTTCCCAAATTTAATTTGCTGAACATTTAGAACATTCAGACTTGATGGTTCATGGATTTCGACAAAGTTTAATCATTAAACTAGGTGTTTTTAAGATAAAACTTACAATCAATGAGAATTACCTATTTCTTGGGATACTATTTAGTTAACCCACATTTTTTTTTAAACTGGACTAAGGACTGTCCACCAGACAGCAACAAAAATCTTGTCCATTCAATAACACCAACACAAATGTTTTCCTCTCTCAACTGAAATGTAAATTTTCAGTAATTTATTTAAAAGCGCTCAAAGGTATTTTACGCCTCGTGATGTTTACTTTCTGCCTATTTTGGTTGTTTTTACTCAAACTTTGTGTTAAAATAATTGGGCAATTACAATGAGCTGACGCGAAAATATAATATATTATACAAAACATTTTCAGTAAAAACGCGGTATCTAAAATTTTAGTGAACTACCAACCAGTGGGCAATCGTGGTGATCAATGCTCGAACCTCCCCTTTGCGGGAAGAGGTCTATGCCCAGCAGTGGGACATTTGTAGCCTGGTATTATAAATACTCGTTAAGATATATTTTTTATTAATTCCTGCTGGCTGGAGTTTCCCAAGCATTCCAAGCACAAGACACCCAGATTCAGAACAATCATTCGTTGATTACGCTTACACGTCGCTGTATTGGTACTCATGACACGTACACGCACAGTGACTTTGAGTGAGTTTCCTATACCACTCGGCTATGCGTGGAGTCAACATTGGATATCAGAGGATCGGGTCCCTCCATGACGAATCTTGTTTTAACATGAGCTGATATGTACCACGTACTAGTTTAACGCAGAAAAAGAGATATGCTTTTTTCTTCTTGCTTTGCGTAACTGATATATGAAGGTAAAATTTTTCATATTAAAATCGCTAATAAAACCTCCATTCATTATATGCAATGTCCGGTAAACCGATATATGTACGTCTTAATATAAACTAAACAGATTTGAATGATTGACTATCCGTGGAGGATTGATCTATGTTTATGTTATGATGACGGACTTATCGGATTAAGCTGAGATTACCAACTGAATCAACATCACTTATAATGTAAATTCTAGACATATTGGATGCCAGACTAATAAATAAGATACAAATTGTAGTCTTTTTCTTAATACTATTATACTTATACAATTTTTTTTCGTTTGGGTTTAACGGTTGCACATTTCATTGTATTAGTATTTTCCACATAATATAAAAAGTTAAACAATAATAATACTTAAAATTACACCTTCCTTTTGGAGTGAGAAAAAGGGAGTGTCAGAATTATACTGACTTAAAACCGTGGTATTTTGTCTTTATGTACCGAGGCCGTGCTAACATTTTTGCATAATTTTCCTATTCCGACAGGCCCAATTAGCTTTCCTGAGTTTGCTAATATATCTTCAACGCACGTGTGGAACTCTAACGCGCCGTCCGGCATGATTCTGGTCCTGATCTTAAGGTCGGCTAAGCTGTGTGCATCCTAAACATGATTCTCCTATTGATCACTCCAAGAAGACAACATTTCTCGTCTACACTTTCCACTACTTTCCTTTGGAACGTGGATTGTTAAGGCAATGACTTTGATCCTGGAATATGTCAAACTCACTCCGATCACAACAACGCCATGTGGGTCTACCACCGCCTCTTAAAGTAAGACCGATGTTCTCTCTCCTATCTTTGTCCTTGCTGGGAATAGAGAATATTTTCTTTTCAAAACGAAACGAATAATATCCTTGTGTCGCGGGGGGTGTCATAAGCATACAATTCCTATGCACAAAGACACCCATCACCTGGTCATGCTCAAACTTTTCCCCTTACTCTTCAAGTAAAGGTGACTATATCCTTCACCAAACATATTTCCGTACAATGTTCTCAAACTATGTCAAAACATTTGAATATACCGCATATTCGTCGACAAAACTTGAGTAAAACTAAGCACAACTGAAATACCTTTGAATAATGTAGGCATCGGTGTTTCTAATTCATGTTTCGGAGTAACAACAAACTACAATGTATTCTGTCATGACGATTCATGAAACTTGAGACTTGTGAAATGCAAGGTGTTTATTTCAAAGTGCTATTTTGGTGTGGCAAATACTATGCGATTTTAAAGATATTTAAAGCAATGTAAGTTGGAGTTTCGGAAAAGACCGGCGTAAGATACTAAATGATTTTTTTTATATAACAGTCTATAAGGATAAACCTTCTGCCTTGTAGAGAAGGATACCCTTTTGAGGAGCATTTTGAATACCCTGAAGTTCCTGTCTTTCCGCAAGCATACAAGTCCATTGAAATCATGACATTAAATAATCAATCAATCAATCGCGGTCCACTGCTGAACATAGGCCTCTAATAAGTTGCCTGATCCTCCACCTTCCGTATCAAGTGAGAGCCAGCTAAGTAGACACAATAATCACAGAATATTACTGCTAATGTACATTTAAATTTCTGCTTTCAAGACGTGAAACGTTTTGTTACGTGCTACATGCTACGCTAAATGCATTGCAGAATTTAATTTGATTAATTTCCCTAATTTGTATATTGCGAACGGAATTTTGGTATTATCCCTATGTGCAGCTGCCTAATGCTCGTCACCAGATAAGCCATCACGTAGGCTTTAGTATTCACCTGTCATATGATGAAACCATAGTGGGATTGTAGCTATTCACGCGGAGTAATGCAAGTGTTAGCTTGTGATTATGTATTTGAGGTAATGACGTCGTGTATTAGAACATTTTCCATTGAAAGTTGCAAGTGTTTGCTTTTGTATAGTTAAGCGAATGTTTTTGAGTAAAATCACATTTTTTTTTCTTTTGTAGTGTCTTGGCTATTGTGCCAAAAGTTTTCCAAGTTCAGATACGACCATTTTAAGATGTATTTTTTTTTAATATATGCTGCAAATGATTACTTTTGCTGTAATTACATCTTTCAAAACGGTACCTAGCCTATTAATATCATGTTTTCCTGAAAGCTTATCTACTAATATTCCTTAAATATCCCTTTCAGTATCAATTTTAATAAACCATTCTTCCGTAGATTTAATACGGCAATCATTTACCCGGCTCAAGAGGGCAGATTAGAAGGGCCTCTTAATCTCCTTAAATTTGTACAAGCACCGAATTAAAGGAGAAAATTATACAATTTTGTTTTGTTTTTAGTCGTTTATGAGGTGTAAATTAAAGAAAAAGAAGTTTTGTTACGTCTTAAGCTATAAAGATCACGTGGCAGTACTAAGATACCTATGTTTAGGATATCCCAATATATTTTTGACATAATAAACTGCGGAAAAAGCCAAGTTCTTATTTACCGCACTAAAAAAGGTTATTCTTTATATAATGAAATGTATCAAATGGGTAAGTTTTTACAATAGAGTTTTTGAGTAGGCGCAAGTAAAAATATGCCTTAAGCTTGATATTCTGATCAAAAAAGTATGTAATTGCAAACCATATGCGCCGGGAGATTGAAAACTTTTTTTATCAAGGTAGTAAAATAAAAATGGAATAATAGTGGTACTCTCATTTTCGTCTAAACTCGATTGTATCTTTTATACAATTAATGCACACATTTAAGAAGATACAACATAGGTTTGTGACACTTCATAGTTATGCGAAACTTGGTCAATTGTAAAAAATCTTTTTTGTGTTTTACTTTATATGATAGTTGAAAACTGTTTGTTGCTATTATACTTAAATAAAGGGAAATTTAAAACCTTTTATAAGTATTATTTTAAACAAAGAAACCTTTCAATAAACTTGGCGACATAAAACTCTGAATTACTGTTTCAGGAGTTGCCAACAGTTTTTAAAATCGAACACTAGTGTTGGAACTATTTTCAAACTTAAAACTTATGAAACTTTCCTTGTTCTTAGGAAGTCTCAGCAAGAGAATGCTTTTAGCATCTTCATCCATGAATAAATTGTTAAATCATTAATTATGTTTCGATGCAAATTCACTTTGCTTTGTTTCAGGTTCAAAAAAGGTTTGAAAAATTACTTTTTGGTCTTACCAAGTAACGTTTTACTTGGGAAGAACATAAGTCAAAATTCAATTTTATAAATTGGACTTTAGGTATATGAAAATAGTGTTCACGATTTATTTAATGGTAGCAATAGAACCAAAGGTTTTTAACCCCTGGTAAAATAAAAAGAACTTCTATAAAAAGCAGCAAAAGAAATTAAAAATTAATTTACATTTTTAATTTTAAGATATAAAGCGTGTAACGTTAATAATTTTAATAAAGGACTTTGTTCACAACTTCATTACAGAAGGTAATTAATGAAAGATTTTGCAAGGCTAAACTGTGAGTGCTCCGTTTATAATTAAATATAAAATAACTTGGATGTACTCGGTAATATTTTATGATGAAGAAAATATAAAAGTAAATATCTTTAAATATGAAAATAGAGATCCATTAAAAAAATATGTATTAAAAGTAATGTGCAATAAAAAGTGGGCTTACCTAGCCAATTTGCACTTACAGATATTAATTTATCAAATGTAATTGCAAAATTAACGTCTCTGACAGAAATACTAATTGAAATATAGAATGGAAGTGCCATTAAACCAAGACTTAAACAAAATTTAATTTAAATGCAAATCTAAATTATACTTTCCTCCATTTATATTTAATTTAAATGTACAAATAAATTAATTAAGATTCTCTGGCAGCGGTAGTTTACAAAACTAACAAGAAGTACTAAAATATTGTGGACAAAGCTTTGTCAAATAAGAAATTTTATGCTCTTGCATTTAATAAATTAAGTAATTAAATTAATTTGTACATTTCTTGAAAATTCAAATACATTTTACGAAAAAGGATAAATCTTTTTTAAATGGCTTCTTAAATGCAATTAATTTCTGTTGGTGCCATAAACCGGTTGGTTAGTTACAAGATAATAATATATCTATCTACTTATTTCGTTTATGACAATGTCAGTCAGTTAACGTAAAGGAAATCTTGAAACAAATAAGTATTGAGCAATATGCTATTTTTCTATGAATTAATCAAAAAAACTTAATAATCGAAGTTGTAGTAAATATCACTCTTGCATAGAGTGTAACAAAGGTTGTATTTCTACATATATATCTAAACTGCATTCTAACCCCAAACCCCCATATTTGGTTAACTAGAACTGTACTTAGTTTCCTTAAATTTGCCGTACCGTCCAATATTACTTGAACGTTAGCAACCGTCGTGTTAATTGCACAAGTTTTGATTAGACCAAAATACTTGTCCGGGCAGCTGCAAACAGTTTCCCTAGAAAACTAGTTGCCACCTGTGATTTAATTAGTCTTTGTACCAGGAAACACAAATTTTAGTTATATGCTGGACTATAATATTGCAGGACTTATTTGTGATACACATAATTTGCCTTTCAAATGCCTATTCAATATAGAAATAAGGTTTTGCAATTCTGAAAATCATTTTGCCAATGTAGGATAGGATACATAACTTTTTGGATTCCGTACCCAAAAGATTTAGCGGAATGCTGTCCATGCTGTCCAGTCTCATGAACCATAGTAGCTAAAAAGTAATTTTTTTAAAGCTTACGTATTTCTGCTGCTATGACAAAAATACTAAGAAGAAAAAACGAGGTTAAGCTAAGCCTAGTCACCTTACCAATTTGTTTATCTGTAGCACGGTATCAGTGTCATAAGTACGATTCACTTTACCGGTTGTCTCTGATTTCACCTTAAAAACGTTTGAACAATATTTGAGAATAGCTGTTGCCCGCGACTTCGTCCCCGTGGGTAGAAGATATAATGTATGATTTATACCTGCCCTGTTTTTTTCACATTTTCCATTGTATCTTCGCTCCTATTAGTCGCAGCGTGATGGTTTATAGCCTAAAGCCTTCCTCGATGAATGGTCAATTCAACACAAAAAAAAATCAATTTGGATCCGTAGTTCCTGAGACTAGCGCGTTCAAACAAACTAACTCTTCAGCTTTATATATTAGTATAGATTAGCGTAAACCCTTATGCACAGATAGACAACTAACTTCATCAAATTATGTTATTTTTTAGTATTTTTCCAAAAAATATTTCACCCTGAGTTTTAATTATTTTTATGTATGAATTATTTTATACCTATCTATAATGGTCAATGTTGTGGTACAGAAAAAGTAGTGACAAAACAGTCGTTACATGTTACACACATCTACTTAATATGCATTGCAGAACTTAGAATAGAAATTAGTTCGGTAAAGCGCAACGTTGCGCGGAAGAGCTTAGCGTATCGCTTAGACGCCATATCGCAGTCAGATGTGTGCCATGCGCAATGGTAATGCCCCGTGTCATTGCAATTGGTTAGAGTGCCAGCAACACCCGTTTCCTATTGGATAACAACTGTTTTCTCCATTTAAAATCTGCGTTGCCATTGGCGCGGCAGTGTGAAAACAATTGAAGAATGCTATTGTTTTTTATTTTGTAGGCAAAAAGTCGTGAAAAAATAAAAAGCTAAAATGAAACTGAATAATAATCGGTCTGAAAGTTCATAGGTTCGTTTGTTTGTTTGTATCTCTGATCTCAAGAACTGTTAGGCCGACTTAAAATCATAGTAATCTAATTAAGTGTTAAATAGGATGTGTTAATATCAACAGAGCAGTAAATATTAATCCGATATTAAACATTTTTTACCATTATTCCATAACCACGCGGGCAAAAGCTATGGAGACTTGATAGATTTTTCTAGGCGTTTAAAATGTAAAATATCTTAAAAAAAAATTTAATTCATAATCTGTTGAAACACAATTATTTTTCAAAGACAACTGAAATCCCAAACTCAACTTAATTCCAAGTCCAAAATATATAGAATGTAACTGCTCAGCTACGAAAACTCATTCAACAAAAACGACTTTCCCATTCGTAACTACATAATATCATTTCCTATTTAAAATGTAAGCAGCAATAAATAAATATTATTCTCTTTAATTCTCCCGAGATTCTGCCTCTCACCGCATTTAAATTTGTATCGCTAAGTTTTTAAAGTAGATTTGAAATTTAAATGGAATCGTCGTAATAGCAATAGGGATTGCAATGTGGGATTGTAATAGCAAGAATACGGTTTATTGTGTTATTCTATACTTCACAAGTATACACGTTTGTAGCGTTTGCTATGGATTATAATAAGATGTGCTTTTGAGATATTGATTGTATGGTTTCTATCAGATAGCGGTTTTTTTTAATGGTCACCGAAATTACACTTCTTTAGGCAAAATACTTCAACTTGTGGAAAAATGAAGGTCGAGCCCGACTTCTTCACCTCATATTGGTCTTAGAAGAAGGGATAGAGGAGGGTAGTGCTCTTATATGACAGACAAACTAAACAGAAATCGAGCGAAAAAACTATTTCCACTTTTTTCCCAGATTATACCTACGTAAAAGACATTTTACCAAATTCTGCGATAGTGTGTCCAAACATTGTATAAGCTACACAATTAAACTCAGAAATACAACTCAACCTCACACATACCAAATGAAAAATAAAACGGTTTCCCAAAAACCTGGATGTCCCAAAAAATATTATCAAGTAACATTTATTTAAACCTGAGGCCAAATGAAAACTGGTTCAAGTTATAAGAGAAAGCGTTTCAATATTCATTAGGGAACAAAGGAAGGGATCTTTTTAAGAATGCACGGATTTGTAATGAAGACGAGGAGCTAATTACAGATCAGACGAATGAGATAAAAGTAATTTGACATCGGATAGATGAAGAAAGCTCCCATGCTTTGTAAGTGATCTTTACTTTTAAGAGTCTTCAGTGGTTCTATTTCTTCCAATTTCAGTCAGTAGTCAACTTCATCAAAATTGTATGTATTTATTTACGAAGGCACTGTTATAGACCATATTATACGGTGTTGAAAATCATCATGAATGAAACCTGGATCCAGTATCTTTGACACTGCCATTGCGAAGTCGCATTGATCTATCGTGGTGAAAAGAGGCCTGTTTATAGCACAGCATATTTATTTTATATCATCTCCCAAGTAAATCGACTTTTAGATTTATAAAAAAGCATATTTACCCACTAATCCCTTAGAAAGAATTTTTTTTAGTTTTATGAAAATACAAAATTTCCATAATTCCTTATTTTCTCTCCACGTTGTTCTATTTCACATTTACATCATCATTTAGGTCATATTTTGAAATGTTGTGATATAAATTATATGCATCGTACTTTCCTAGAATTAATATAGAAATTAGACACGTGACGGGAGCGACTAATTTAATGTCATTTTCTCACAAATGAACTTTTAACCTTAAGTTCCTGGAAATTGTCATGTGTCTTGGTTCTGCTTAAAATCTGGGAGATATTAAATAATTGACAACATTTCCAGCTCTGATGAAAACTCTAACTATTGATAGACATGGTGAACAAGACAAAGATGGAGAAAGAGAGCGGAGTAGTTCCGTCAGTTTTAGGGATAGTGTTGATTTATAACATTGAGTAGGTACCTAACATTGCCATTCTTTGTAGGGTCGAATTTCTGGCCATAGTTTTAGAATCATAATTTTTATCAGACGTCTTCGCAGGCATATAGGGAGGTCGACGCGGACCCATCGCGATCAGTTACCGTCAACGATAATTGGTATATTTTCATAATTTTTCTGTCATGAATGAATAGTTTTAATAAACTTGTCTATGTCGTTTGGATGATACCAGTACGAGTACATAATATGTACATTCTATTTCATGTTCACAAAGTTGCATATTTATTTTTGTAATCACTTTTAATTTGTTACAGTTTATAGACACCATTTGTTAATGTATCAGAGCTGTAAATGTATCAGACTGTAAATGTATCAGAACATTGCTTGTTAAAATAATTGTTGCAGGTACCAGTATCTATCTCGTTAAAGCACACTTAAACTCGATCGTCATATTAACAATGAGAACCAAATTATTGGAATTCTACGGGTCTATGTTCAAAAGCAATTTCAAATCAAAGCAAGCTTGTATTCGAATGTTGATCAATCGTATTTCGTTACTTTGTTAGATACAGTATCATCAGACTATGTAATTTCAAGTGACATAAAGTCATTTCTACCTACCATCTTTCAAAAATGTATACCTAAGTGATATAGCAGATAGTCGTAAAAAGTAACCAGTTTTTCTCCATCCAAACGTTTAACGCCCCTGGCGAGCTTTCATTGTGTTTTAACGAGAGTTGTGCGTTCATTAGTAAGTGCTAGCTTAGTTCCTTTATCTATGACAACAATGGGATCTTTTTTGTTAGGATGACTTGAGCCCTTCCTGCGTGCGTCATTACTGTGATACAAAACTCTCGAACTTGATGAATGGTTGAATTTTTATTTTGGAAATACTGCTTTTAGAGAGCAAGACCTTTATGCATCACCGTCTTCCAGATAGGGCATTTATTTAGTATATACCACTGTTTTTTTTTTAGTTCATTGGAACGATTGGTATTCATATGTCAGAGAAATTTGATGAAACACTTTAGTTCGATAGGTAAAAGGGGTGCGAAGCTCAAAACAGCGATAGAAAAATTTAAGCTTATAGCCAGTGGGTGATTCCAGGCTAAAATAATAATCTTGAAGGGCTAAAAACTATCTGCTAAATGGGTAATGGCAAAAAATATTTCCCCGCAGTTATTGTTCTCTTGTACCAAAACCAAGGACAGACACCTGGCGTCTTAAAACAAAGGGTTTCTCTTTATGATCCAGACGGAATTTCATTACGAGAAAATCGCGTTTTAAATGAGTTTTAGTAATAGCATGATAAAGAAAACAAGACTGATGAAATTGGGTAAGCAATTGTTTCAGAAGTAAATTTTCCTGCCTGCTTTTATTACAAGGCCCGAGGAAGTCAAAAATATTTGCGATATCCATATGAACCTCTATGGTTTTATATTTTTTATGAAATATGTAAGATTAATTTAGCAGAATATAAAAACGGATCAGAATGCCAATGTAAGCACGTAAAAACCAGGAAATACGACTATTTTTTATTGCAAGCAAAGGTTGAAACTTCTTTTATTAAATTATTTTTTACTCAGAAAATTCAAAAATCCATTAGAAATTATATAACTCCCATCTATTTTTTTTAATTTTGTGACCGTAAGATTAAAAAAGTCGTAACTCTCCCCCAAAAGTAACGCAT
The DNA here is from genome assembly GCF_003590095.1 of Trichoplusia ni. NCBI lineage: Eukaryota > Metazoa > Arthropoda > Insecta > Lepidoptera > Noctuidae > Trichoplusia > Trichoplusia ni. Next base: position 5,064,025 of record NC_039478.1, on the reverse strand, counting down.
GAAGATAAGAAACTAATATTAAGGCGTCGTAGTTGAGACAAACTTGATAATCAAGTAGTTGGCAACTTGACAAACTGCACTTGTTGTTCGTCCAACTTGTTACTTACTAACAATGATAATTTTCCCCGTGTTCCCACGTAAACGACTCAGGAACTAGCTAATTACATTTTAGTTTGTGTTTATTTTGGGTTTTGGGGTTGAATATACCATGAGATTCGATAGTTTTTTTTTTTATTATTCAGTTACAATTAATGATTGTCGTAATCATTAATTGTAACTGAATAATAAAAAAAAACTCTTTTCACGCTATGCTTTTATCCTACTACTATTATAAAGGCGAAAGTTTGTAAGTATGGATGTATGAATGTTTGTTACTCTTTCACGTAAAAACTACCGAATGGATTTGAATAAATCTTTACCACAATATAGCTTATACATGAGAATAACACATAGGCTACAATTTTTGAGGTTTCTAATGTGAGGTCGTAAAAAAAACACATTTTTTGCGCTTACATTGCAGACGCTGACTGAATCCTACAAGATAGATAGAAGACAGGTATAAATTATAACTTATATCTTCTAAACAGCTAGTTCATCATAATTAAAAATCAAAAGTTTTTTATATCAAATAGGCCGTTTTCCAGGATCTTTTAAAATGTTACAGCAGTGACTCTAGTTGCTGTTATTGTGATTTGTTGACACTCTATAATACATTTCTTATATCGTTCAATCTTCTGTTTGCTAACCACATAATCAGATCTTGAGTTTGGTCTCAAATCAGTCATCCTATCAGAAATTAACCAACATAATAATCTATGATATTTTAACCAATACAACTTCCATCCAAGATTTAGAAGCCCCTGAAATACGGATGATCTTAAACGTGCCAAATATTAACAATACAGCTCGGGTTCCGATCCACGATAGATCTTATTGTGAGGAGTATAATAGGTATTGTTTAGCAATTACTTTCGTGTCGGTAACGGTTACAGCCTCTGGTGACATGATCTCGTTAAGATTGTGGCTGAGTTGTTTTGAGCTGTATTTATGAGAAGCTGAAGTTCAATTTTGTTCACGTTTTAAGCTTCAACTTCACTGCATTTCTTTTCTTGTTTGTTTGTTTGTCGTTCCGGTTGGATTTTTGCAACTGAATTTTTAGACACTTCCCGATAAGCTAGCAGACTGAAATTTTCAGGGTAGCTCCAAAATCGATGATAATGTAATTTACAACTATTAAAACGGCTGCACAGATTATGAAAAAAAAAGAATAGTGTGACATTTAAAATTGTCTTCAGATCTAAAAGTAATATTTATACTTCTTGTGTGCCCATTCCGCTGTTGGCCAGTAATACAACTGAATCAGAAAACCAAATTGCATCGTAGAGTTTGATTTCATTGTGATTAAAGTGAGCTGTATTTCTCATCATAAAAATATGCAATACGAAGAAATCTCGAAAAATATATCTGCGTTTTTCGTTCTTTTAAAATATTAAACAATAAATTCATTATATAACAACAAATATTAAAACCAACCAATACCCCAAATATTGATACATACTCATCCCATTTTGCAAGACATCTCAATTAACAAATTGCCTCTGTTCCATCTCATCATATACCAACAAACAATATAATATACGATCTGGGTTAAAAGTACAATTAACTGCTCTATAAAAAGTTATAGGGTAATATAAAAACGATCTTTTAATTGGTTCGCAAAAATGTTCCAATTACTGAAAGCCTTCGTTCGGTTTTTTGATATTCCCTTTTGTTGGTCTTAGAATGATTTTCTTTTCTTTTTAATAAGATTTTTCCTTTTCATTGAAAATGCGTTTGACTGAGCTAATAAAATTTTGCTTTGTAGCCAAAATCTGAAAGCTTGTATCAATTACTTTTAACTAAGTTTTTCTTTTGCCTGGCTTTCATAAATTCTATTCTACGCACTAACTTTATTTTACAAGGAATTATTTCTTATTTTATCTAATTTCCATTTCACTGGGCAAAAGTGTACTTCATCCATTCTAAGAATAGCTTCTCATGAAATCCCAATTATACCTAAATCATCCCTCCATTGAACTACAACATCTTTCAATAGATCACAGTCTACCACACTCAATATATTAACGTTGTCATGATTGTATACGGTATACTGATTGTTAGTGTTGCCAATCGATAGTCGACTATCGATGATTAATCGTAAGACTGTCAATCGGCCAAACGATTGTATCGATACTATCGCTAGCACAGAACAATCGATATAACTGAACTCATTCGACAGTATTGCCTTGTTTTGTATTATCGATACTATCAATAGGGTACATGAATTGCGATGTAAACTATCAATTGTTTTAAAATTGATAGTTCGGCAATAAATAAATAAATACATCATGACATCATGCGTTCTGAACCCAAAGTAAGATGCTAAAGCACTTGTGTTATGGAATTCAGATATAATGGAGGTACTCATTCGACAGTATTGTCTTGTTTTGTATTATCGAAACTATCGATAGGGTACATGATTTGCGATGTAAACTAACGATTGTTTTAATATCGATAGTTCGCAACACTACTGATTGTAGTTAAATGGCAAATCATGTTAACCTATTTGCGGGTAGAACTCAATAATGATTTGTATCAAAGCGATTCTGATTTAGCACCACAACTAATACGGTTTGAGTTGGCAATCGGGATGTGTTTGCGATGATACGTACTGTCTGCAACATAAGTTGTTAATAAGTCGTGTAATAGTTGTTAATAAATAGCTCTGAACCCAGTACGGACGGTGAGAATAATCAGCGAAACGCCATTTTTTTTGTAACAGGTAGAAAAATAAGTAAACTTATAACTAAATGACAAAATACCAAAAAAGGTAAGTCTTAACAAAAACCTTTATGACTATCAATAATTTTTGCTTTACCGAAGACTGGACTCGAAATGATGTAGGTAAGTAGTCAATATTATCATCGAAATAGTAACAATAAGTTCTAAATCAGGTTCTGTATTTTTAATATGTGGAGTTTTGTTGTTTACTGTACTAAGCTGTAAATCTTTGCAAGCTTGAGCTTTAGCTGTGCATTAATACTGGCGTAGTAGATTTCATTCATACTGATTTCTGGCGTCTGATACCCGATAGGTGGTTTTTAATGGTTGTTGATTTGAATGTAGCATGATGCAAAGCATTTGTTGATTTCGTAAAGGTGTTGTTAGAGTTCAAGTGTTCTCTCTCTTTCTGTGTACAAGTATACCTACATCATTTAATATCTTCTGAATTCCGTTTTTTGTTTATCGGTAAAATGCGTAGATCACAGTGAATGTCACTTGCTGTAGGATAAAAGAACCGCTGTGGGAGAATTTTCTCAAAATGATCTTAATAATCCTTTAAAATGTAAGTATTGTATAACAAAATAAAGTAAATAAGCTTTATTTTTTTAAAGACACTTAAGAGATTTATCGGTGTAAAAAGAAAGTATTAAAACTAACCTGAGTTGAAACCGACACGCCCGGGCCTCCGCCGCCGCCACCTGTAATCAAAATAAAACATTTATAAATACGCGATAAAATAATAAAATCTTATTTAAATACGGATAAAACCTTTCGGTAATGGGGTTTTTGCTCTCGTATTTGTTTCTCCATTATGTATTATTTCCAGGAAATTTAATGTTTGGCTTTAATATAATTACCGACCATATAGATAACACCTGCATTATGTTTAAAAGCGAAGCTTACATAAAGAAAAAAAAATATTTTTGGGCGCCTTTTTGCTTTGAAATTAAAGAACTGAACAGTCAATGCAAACCAATCTTAAATCGAAGGTGTTTTTTGGCCGAGCTCTCATAGCCAACTTCTAGCTTTCAGCATCAGTTCAGCATTACGTCATGTCATTGCATTGTCACGCAGTTTACTATTTTTGTCTAGACCGCTGTGCTCCACTGATGGGCAAATGCCGCTTCCAAATTCTTCTACGATTCTCTATCCTAGATTTGGCCTAGTATGGAGATGGATAGATGTGGTATACATATACTCTCACAATTTCAGCTCAATCGGAAATCGAGAATTCGATGAAGTTCTACTTGCAAGATTGGTTATAGATTTTCAAACAGATAAACAACAGGACAATAAAAGCTTTTTACGCAAAACTGCCGAACGTCACTGACCTACTTACTTCCTATAAATATGAACATCCATAACCTCGTACATCTATAAATACGATATTCATCACTGGATTTCTCCATAATATTGCCGGAAAACCAATTTAATCAATAACATTAATCAACTATCAGCCAAAGTGCATTATCAACATCGTTAAACACATTACGCCAAAAAGCCTTTTCGGATGTAACAGGACAGGCTAAGTGGTAAACATAACTATAAATAGCTCTGAACCCGGTACGGACTGTGAGAATAATCAGCGAAACGGCATTTATTTTTGTAACAGGTAGAAAAATAAGTAAACTCATAACTAAAAGACAATATACAAAAAAAGGTAAGTCTTGACAAAAACCTTTATGACTATCGATAATTTTTGCTTTACCGAAGACTGGACTCGAAATGATGTAGCAAGTAGTCAATATTATAATCGAAAAAGTCTACACCGCGTTTTCAGACAAGCACGCACCATCAGACACAGTTCTAGCACGATAGGCAAATGTTTCTGATGATGCTCTTTGCTAGCTTTAGGATGAACGAAATTCTAAAGTAGGGCCTGGTTCACCTAAAGATAGAGTAAATGGCCGTTCCGATAGGTGGACCCGTTCGCGATATCCGATACTGAGGTACCCCAGCTTAACCCAATCAATCATTGTAGGCAAAGTTATTCTAATAGTAGAGAAACATGAGATTTTCCTTTTTTTGTATGAACTTCTGCTACTGTAAGTATTTTATTGCATTGGCTATCGTGACAATCATCAATTAATTAAATTGCTATCAGCTATTGGAAATTGTTATGCAATTTGATCAGTGGCATCAGTTAGGTCACCTAGTTGCGCTTCGATTTAATTCGAAATATTCGTTTTGTTTCGTTTCGTGTTTATAAAGATATTTTTGTATTCGATAGACAAATAGTAAACGAGTGGCTTTAGAGAGTAGATCTATTTGTTTCCAGTACTCCAAATGGCAGTAGTACATACATGAACTTTAATTCTCGACTCATCAGATTGGGTGAGAAACAACAAACGTTTGTACCATCCCATCATAAGAACGGGTTGAAAAATGTTACATGCTCTTGTTAACCTACATCCTACACATTCTATTATTTTCAAGTACCTGATGTAAAGTGCTGTGTCCTACTTTATTTTATAGCTAAGCTACTAAATTCTGGTACATCTTCAGGGAACCGCACTCTTACTGAAAACTCTTCAAGTAAGGCTCTTACCGTTGTTAGAGCGAGAGAGAGAGCTCTACATTTTATATAGCAGCGTCTCGCTTCCACAATGGTCGCGTTCTTGTTTAAGCTTGTGTTACTGGTTATACTCATTTTGATCAGCCGGTCGACAAACAACAGGTATTAAAGCTTTTAGTTCTTAGCCTAGACGTTTCCAATAAACTATTGTAAATATTGACTATCACTCGGTTTTGACCTGGTTTTACACGTTTGCATCATGTGTTTCTAGAGACTGTATTCTTAGGTATGTACGTCGGTGAATAAATATGGTTTCTACTAACTTACCAAGTTTGGACGATATAACTTACGAAATTTAAGTATGTCAATCAAGTCTTCGATCTAATGTATCTATATTAAATGGCATTGAAAGAATGAAAGGCCGCTTTGAAACAAATAATGAAACCACAATCGTTGTTTTTTTTTTTGCAAATTGTTTTTTTACTTTTCCTTTCTGGACGCAAACCTCCTTGTCATACTTGAATGATGTATTGAAGAATATCAATACATTTTATTTCAAATACAATATTTCTTACAGAATATTGTTAGTGACTGAACTAAGAACTAAGAGCAAAGTTTTATTCCAATTTTAGTTGAGAAAATGTAATATTTAGTCACGAGTCTCAAAATAACTTGAATTAATTCCCCCAGAGCACTAACTTCCCACTTTAGTACCAAGTTCAACAAGCCAAATACAAAACAGTGCGACCTGGGATTTTAGCTGTCTTGACTAGGATTGTAAACAGAAACGTGTTTTCTAGAATTACTTTTGCATTAATAAAGTATTTTACAAGTTTAAACGCGTAAGACCAAGATGCCTTTTTTCGGATGAGAAATCATCAAATGACTCCTTTGCTTGGATTAAGCGGAAAGGTTTGTCAGACTTTTACTGACTAAAACCCACCCTTATCCTTCCTTAGCTCTTTGTGCACCGGAGACACGGTAACACGGAAGATCAAAAGACGTACCGCTTCGGTTGTGTCGTGGTCTTCCACAACTGTTCTAATAGTAATTTAAAACGTGTTAGGCTCTCGTGCTCTCATCAACACCATTTAAAGTAACTACTGAAACTAGTGCTGATGTATAACGAAGTGCGTGATGAATGGGTATGCATATTGCTCTGAGCCGACTAAAGTCGACGACTATTACGTTTTTTATTGATTTCAGAATCCGGCTTTAGTCACCTGAATTACGGGTATCGGAAACCATTGCGGAAAGCCAAAATTACCTTCACATCATAATTAATTATGAACGCAAAAATAATTAGCAGATTTTAATTAGCTTAATGATTTTGTATGAAGTCATGCAAACCACTGATATTCGGATTAACGTGTTGATGCAAAAAAATCCCTTCCAAAAAGTTTATCATGATGTTTTGATAATGATATCACAAAAATACGCAACATTTTTCCAAAATTACAACTCGAACTTTGTAGTTTAACCAACCGACCTCATCCCAATGTACCCTTTATTCATGTTCATTTCTCTGTAAGTGACAGCTGGACAACGAAGGCCTACTGGGTCCCTTACGTTTCTGATAGGGACCCTCAAATACAATACGTTAACCCTATTTAGGGTCCTGAAGACGGTTCAAAAGATAACAGTTCAAATATTGTAAATTGATATTTTTATAACGATGTAACCTTTAATGGTTGAGGTGTGAATAGTTAATGTGTTTATATTAATAGTGTGTGTTGGATATATGCTGGTGAAAAATAAAAAATGTAGGCAGGGATAATAGAAAGACGGTTAGCAGAATAGAAAAACTCGTTAATTTTCTTATACATTTACTTAAGTTGTATGTATGCATGAAATTATAGTCTGAAGTCGCCTCACTACGGACAGCATGTTCTTTTCGGTATAATCTCTTGAATCCACGGCATTTTTTATTTAAATTTAGTTAAGTATTCGAATCGAAGAAACATATTTGAGATAATGTGACCTTTTAAGATCAACAATACCTTCAATAAACAGCAACGTGAAAATACATGAATTATCGCTCCAACACGTTATGAAATTCATCCAATTTGTATACTCATCATCTAAAAGATTGCTAAAAGAGTATGACAAGACTGCGATAGAAGTACTGCAAACAATATAAAGACGAGACGTGAAAAGCTTTCACAATAGGTCACCTATACAGAATCATGCCAGCTCCTATTTATTTTCGAAATCAAAACTTTGCAGCGTGCATCTTTTACTCCAAGCACGTACGAAAGTGCGGAGTATTCGAGCGTATTCCATAAAACAATTTTTTTTACACACTCTTGTGCTATTTTGAAAAAGTAAACATCAATTAATTAAACGTTACTATTTACTAGCTGTTGCACGCTGCGTCGCCTGCCTTGATGTCGGTTATAGCTGCAATATACTTTCGCTTTTTTAATATTAGTGTGAGAGTATGATTGTTCGAAAATGTTGTTTTTGGTTTTAAAATATCTTATTTTTATGATTATTGAAGACATAGCGAGTTACATGCACAAATTAACATACATGTAAACCACATCAATTGTTAAATTATAATCAATTATCCGCGTCACGATAATTAGTATACCAACTTAGTACTTCATTAATAACGGTTTACCCAATTTTTAAGTGCTTTGAATGATTGTATTGTCTATTTATAGGTAGTGTGAAAATACAAAAGTGGTTCAGTTAAACAATACAGGGTGGAAGGGACGTCATACCGATCCCGTGGTCCAGGGTTTCTGGACGTGATCAGTTAAGTATGACGTCCCTTCCACCCTGTATAGCAAACAATTCCCTACATTGACTAAGCAATAATTCTACTATATTTTAAACATGAATTAACTAAAATCAAGCTTACACTGCATTAAATAAAGCCCATAATTGAGTAAACCCACATTTCCCTATGTCCGCTAGTGGACTTATTACGTCACTACTAAAAGCCAGTGCAGTTTCCGCAAATCGGATTAATGAGTTACTGAAAGTAGCTCCATTTCCACTACAACTATTGGTTAACCCTTGTTGATTAGTACATTGTAAATCTTCGTTTATCTGTACAATATCGATCTCTTTTTATTAAATACTAGCAGTTGCCCGCGACTTCGTCCGCGTGGTTAGAAGATATAAGTTATGACACCTTGTGTCACAATATCGCAATTTTATTACGGAACTCTAATCTTTTTTAAATAAATTATAGCCTACGTTCAGCGGAGATAATGTAGCTTCTCAACAGTGAAAGATTTTTTCAAATCGGTCCAATAGTTTCGAAGCCTATTCGTGACAAACAAACAAACAAATCTTTCCTCTTTATAATATTAGTATAGATGGAAGAAAATACTAACGAAATCTAATAAGTCTATCAGGTAAATATCTAAATTCTGACGGTAAAAGATAAAAAAATAGGGCTAAAGAGACAAATGGATCCATCACATGGATTTTCAAAATACATTTGATACATACATTGTACTGTTACCGCTTATATATTGCAAGCAAGCATCTCAAATAACACTGCCTTCTGCAAATGCACGTTTCACGGATAATTTTTATTGTTAATCATTACCATTACGAGATCTTTAGTAGTATTTTTACTTCAGTAGTATTTTACTGTTAAGTCATAGCAGTACAACGTAATTATGTGCAAGTTTTAACTGTAAAGCTGTCACTGAAAATAAGCATGCCCAGTGGCTAACGAAGGAACAGAGTCTGACAGATAGCGGAGTCTCAATAATAGGGTTCCGTATTGAATCTTTGGGTACGGAAAACTAAAAATAAAATTAGGTTTAAAATCTTATATCATTTTCTAAACCTTAGAATTTCTACGAAATGGAGCTGGAATTTATATATTTCTTAACTAAAATACTCCGAACATTTCAAATATTCAAATGTAAGATAAAACCAGTAGTCTGACTTATCGTTCTTATAAAATTCATAAGCAATTTGCTTTTTAACAAACGTAGTTTTTGATGTGAATATAAAAGTAGTTCTCGATTTAAATATGTATGTAGTTAATACTACGAATGTATTTTATTGATAAACATAATTTAGGAATATGAAATACTTTCTTTTTTTGATAAAACGACCCCCCTAATTTATTTTATCTTAATGTCGCGGGAAGTTTTACAAACAATCAAATCTCATAATGTAAAGACACCGAGACTTTTTAAGTCGGTATTTGTTAATCTCAGTCACGTCGCACAAAGTCGAATTAGCATGCCAATTGCTTGGCTAAGTGTGCAGTCAAAAGGTTGTTGTAATATACTTTGTAAGTTCAATCAGTCAAACTATGAAAATATCAGTCCAAAGTCAAAGTAATATCGTCACATTAAAACATATCTCTTCCGAGCACACTGTCTGTTCCTAAAAAGGCAAATAGCTTATTCTGAAAACCCCGATTAAGTGCAAGTCGGTTCAACACTAAGTCACTCAATAATATCTGACCACCAAAATGGATTTAAAACTAATTTAAATGCAAAAACCCTAAGCACCATATTCTGGTCTACCAAACAATGTAGACAGTAACCAAACACCAAAATCCAATACATTTAACTTACAAACTGAACGTGAACTACGTTACGTGAACGTAAATGGTTGACGGTAGCTTTTAGCCGTTACGGTAAGGAATAAAACGGTTTATGCACAACATGTTGGAGAGTGCATTAAGCTTTGCATGCTAGCTTAGAATTTAACATTAAAGGAACTTGTCATGTTAAATTTTTCAACACCCTGTTTTATTCTTGAAGATATTAATGATAAAGGAGCTCGTGGCTTAGCTATAGCCGCATAAGTGATTCGATCGCAGGTTAAGCTACGCTTGACGCGGTTGGTCCGTAGATGGGTGACCATCTTTGTCATAACGAGTTCCTCCGTGTTTCGGAAGGCACGTTAAATTGTGGGTGCCGGTTGTTATTCCTACATCTTTGACAGTCGTTACAGGTAGTCAGAAGCCTGAAAAGTCTGACAACCAGTCTAACCAAGGTGTATAGTGTTGCCAAGGTAACTGGGTTGAGGAGGTCAGATACGCAGTCACTCCTTGTAAAACACTTGGTACTTAGCTGAAACCGGTTAGACTGGTAGCCGACCCCAACATAGTTGGGAAAAGGCTAGGCCGATGATTAAAAAAATGTGTTTTATGACATGTTTTTTAGAGAATAAAAAAAAATGTTATGGGAATGTATATCATTTCCTCGACCTACTTTTCGTTAAGATTTTTTGAAAGAGATTTTCAGCAAATATTATGGTACTGATTTTGTAATTTATGAATTGCGTTGACTGTTTATTCATCTTAAAATATTAAAGTAAATCTTAATGAAGCTTTAAACAGTTAAAATTTTCACGTATATATATTTCTGCTGCCACTCTACAACAAATACTGAAAAAGAAGATCGAGACTAGCAACGTGATGGTACGGCTTTGATATTATTGTAACTACCTTTTTTATCTTTAGCCTATTTGTATGGAACCATCAGTGTCCCGAGTCCGACTCGCACTTGATCAGTTGTTTTAAATAATGACCATCCATAATTTGCAAGCCGGGTACCAACAAATTAAATTCTCCGCAGTCTCCTAGCCTATTTAATAAGTCCATTCCTGAAACATAATTAAGAGAAACACAAAGAAATAGCCACCACGGGGATACTTTTTAATACAACTCGAAAACTTATTTGCATAATACCCCTCCAAGGTCCTCCAAATTTATTCGCTGTTTCCAATTAAATTCACTCATTTATATTCAATAGGTTTAAATATTTCGAGTGTTTATTTCGCTACAAAATACTGGATGAGTTACGTAGTATTTCAAGAGCGAAACTTGTGTGAATGGTAATGACGTAACATTTTGTTAAACGGATTTTCTTGGAAATTTTAATGATGAAAAAGCAATTAAATATTTCCAATTATTATTAACAGAACTACCTAGCGGTTCTATGTGTGGATTTGTATGCAAGAGGTGCGGTGCGAGCTGGGGTGGTGATCACTGTTCGGCGCTTCCCTCCACGGGAACAGCCTGTGCCCAGCTGTGGGACGTTTATAAGCGGGTAACAACTAACGGGTATTGTTTAAAAAATATGTTTTTCTACCAGAGTCCCTAGAAAACTAGTAAAAATCAAAAATTATTCAAAATAATGTTGAAGTATTTGTTACAGTCATGCGATTTATTTTGAGGTTTTTTATTCATTTATGTCAGCTTACAAAAGCCACATAGCGTTAGAAGCTTAAAAACAAAGCCTGTTCAATTTCTATAGATGAAACCCCACCTTCCCATAGAATTCACTTTTAAAATATAAAACTATAGCCATGGCCAATATGTTTTATGAAACGGTATTCTAAATCCAATATTCCGCTGTCAGTCGCAGCTTCATATTCTATCAATAGTTTTAATAACAGCGATATTCTCCACATCAGCTCCAATATTAAAAATTCTATGTGTTTTCATTTCTTTACAAAATATGAAAATTTTAAAATAGTGGGGCTGAAGATACTTCAAGGATGAAGTAACGACATTTTGAGATATTTTTAGATTTATTAGTGAGCTTCTTTCGTTTTTGCTCTATATGTTGGGGGGTTCATATATTATTGATACTTCTAATATTTAAAATTCCCGTGCCACGATCTTAGTTACCGTACTTCTCCGAAACGGCTGGAGCGATTTTTATGAAATTTTGTATACATATTGGGTAAGTGACAAGGGTTGCTAACACTAAAAAAATATATTTTAATATTTGGACGAAATTTTTTTTATTTTTTTATTATGTGGCATTAAAAATACATATAAACTAGAAAAAAATATTCGGCAAAACAACGTTCGCTGGGTCAGCTAGTATTTTAGAAATGCTATCACAGCTTCCTCAAAGTTCAGTTTATTTGACAGGATAGTTACTTTGACTCCTGACTTCAATTGCATTATGTAGCGTATCGGGAATACTTTGGATTTAGGGAAATTCGGACTAAATCCAATCGACTTCCTGAAACTATTGGATTAAATGGAGATCAGTTTTAACCATAGGGTTAAAAAAATTCAGATGGAATTCCTCCTGTGAAGTTCGTTTGAATGTAAATTGTGATTTTATTTAAGTTAATGCTATACTGTCGCTCTTGAATTAGGAGTGGCTAGGTAGGTAGGTAGGTAGGTAGGTAGTAGTAGTGTCTTGTATGTCTTAAAGGTAGAAGTCCTTATTTAATAAAAATCTCAGTATGAATGAAACCATGAAGCGCAGTGTAGTGAAAGGGTAGTCGTGATATTTAACATTCAGAAGACTTTATGACATTATTTTGTATGACCACAAATTCTCCCATACATTAGAATAACGGTAAACAGAATTAATATCGAAATATGTTTCTAAAAGTAGAAGTAACTAATTGGAAATGATTCACACTTAAGTGATGATTCTTTCTGCGACGGTGGGTTCACCTTCGCATCAGCTTATGATTAAGGACTCCAAGCCTCGGTTTGAGGCCCAAACTTGTCATGCAATCCCGAAAAGTACGTTTGGGTACAACGTTGTATCATTTAAGCATCTTAATCTCTCCATAAAAATAATACTGTTATTATCTAAGTGCCGAAATACATAACTCTAAAAATAATCCTTTTAGCTCGCTACATAGTAACATTATTGCTCAGACGTGTTATCATTTCCGAACGAGTCCAAAGTTTTGTGGCCAGGACTTAACGTATTAAAACTATTTGAGCGTAAGATTTTTGTGTATTTTACGGTTTTGTATAAAGGTTTTAAGTATTGGAGTTCATTCGCTGTGAACCTAATCCTGGCTTCATTTTACGACTGAATTTAGTGAAGCTTTAAAGGTCACCAGAGTACAATTTTGTTGTCAATTTATTTTAAGATGTTCTTTAATGTTTTTGTTTTGCTAGTGTTTATGTCGTCAATAATTTTAAGTATTGGACGAGAAGTGCTTTATATGAAGCAATAGAAACAAATAGGATATTATGAAAAGTATCTCAAATGTGACTGCGGGTACTGGCTAAGCTAAGCTATAAATTATAAAAAAAGCTTTTGAATATAATACATAAATCCTTTTACGCAGTTTGATAAAATGTAGCTCGTAATTTACCAAATTTTATCAAAACGGGAGCAGTCGTTGAGAGTCAAGACATAAAGAAACATACACGTACATACAAAAATACTTCTGTATTAACGTATGTACAAACAAAGGAAGGTAGGATATACCTTACTACGAAATAATTTAGCTTTCTGTAACTGGTAGAATCTACAAAGGCTACTCTTTGCAAATATTGACTGACCTAATCCAATTCAGAATCCAAGGTAACGAGATAAATAGCTAAATCAATTAACTGACTGTCACTTAAGTAAATGATACCCGGAATATTAACCCTACTTTGGTAGCTTCAATTCCTAAAACAGAGGATATAACTATCATCTTTACTAAATGAATATTGATGGTGAAATTTATTAAATAAACACTTCAATGAAAACTGCTAGATTCGTTGTCTTTTGTAATTAACATCACCTTGACTTTCATCACTAAACTTGTTGTCACATGCTACTAAATTATTTGCTATTTCCTACTATGTAAGTTCGGCCGGTTTCCAGGTTAACTGAATGCAGCTTACCTACTGGTGATTTACAAGGAGCCACTGCCTATTTGGCCTTCTCAACCCAGCTAATCTTAGTAAAACTAGTAGTAAGACTTTCTAGGTTCTAACTACAAAAAGCCGGGTCCCAGCATTTGACGTATTGAACTCATTATAACAGGAATGATCACCCATTCAATGTAGCCATTCACGAACTAACAGTAACAAGCGCAGCTTAACCTGCGACAGATCAACCTACGCAGTTGTAAGATTAGTTATTAAATGAAAATCAAATACAATTTTCATAATGTCAACTTTTATAATCTACTCTAAATTTAAGATAACTTGTTCGTTGAAAACAGAAGTAAAGTAATTGTATAGTTAATACAACAAATATTTGTTTTAGATTCAACTATAAATACAGTTACAGTTTCTACAATCTCCACTGTCTTTCAACATACTCAAATCAATGCAAAAACACGTACAAATAAAGTACAACCCATAAAAATATTTACATACTCACATACAGCCCCGTTCAATTGGCTCCTACCTTTCGCACTGACTTGTAATATCCGTTCGCGCGTCATTTCGATCGCTCGATGTGTACGCTTGATATCACTTCCTGTACCCACATACTCGGTTGATGAATTTAGTTTCAATCGAATGGCTTATTACCTGCCAATATTGAAGTTAATCGGCCAGATTAATGTTGGATATGTATTAGTTTAATGTGATATAAGCACATGTATCAAATCTCCAACTATGGGTTAAGCTCGCCTTTGTACATGAACTTTTCATATAATTACAAAAAAACGAAGTCGAAGTCACTTTAAAAACTCGACCATTTCTGTAGCCACGTATAAAAAAACCATAAACTGCAATTTGAGAAAAATAAAAAAAAGAGCTCCTTAATACACAAATCGCAATCACAATAAATATAATTAAAACTGACACAAACGAAATTAAAAATTTAAACAACAATAGAAAAAACCTTCAGGCCTAGCTTTATATTAATTTTTGTCAAATTACATCAAAAAGAAAAGAAACAAGCTTCCCAATAAAAGTTATATCGAATATTATTTTTATTGTTACTCAAATCTAGGTTAAGTATCACTTGGGAGTTCATCTGAGGCTTATGAAAAATGTAGAGATTATCGTGAAATAAAGTACGCAATAAAATATATTTGAATATAAATAGAATGATATCCAATAATAATATTGTTGTATATTATTTGACAAGATATTTTCGTTACTATTTTCATATCTTCTATCTATCTATATATATAAAACTCAAAGGTGACTGACTGACATAGTGATGCAACAACTAACAGCCGAAACCACTGGACGGATCGGACTCAAATTTGGCATACAGGTAGATGTTATGTTGTAGGCATCCGCTAAGAAAGGATTTTGATAAATTTCACCCCCAAGGGTTTAAAATAGGGGATAAAAGTTTCTATGAAACTTTGTCAATTTTAAATCATTTTAAATCATCTTAGAATCCATATTGGGTGTACTTTTAAATCAATTAACCGGATTAAAGTAACAGATTTAAAAAGTAAAAAGCTCGCTTACAATGTAGTACTGGTTAGTTTCTTTAACAGAAGAAAAAAAATGTATTGTAAATTGTTAAAAAAAAAAATACAAACAGTCAGCAAAAACAAATAAAAAGACGTTAAATAATTCTAGTTTAGTGAGATGAAACGCTTCCCTTGTCTGCAAGTTATCACCCGAACAGTTTCATTATTGTAATAATAATAAAAAGGGAATGTCCAATCCGCGAGCAAATTACTCAGGACAATGAACGAAGTAAACCCAACTGGAGCTTTTTTGTAACTGTTTTTGAGAAAATATTTTTAAAATATCGCTTTAAAAAATAGTTGACACACGACTAATGTTGTCTACATCGTTTATACTTTCTTTTGATTACTAGCCATACCTGATACTTCGTCAGCGTGGAATTTAGTAAATGTTGCTTTATCTTTCTTTTTTAATAAAGTGGTGTTATTCCTTATCAAAATCAGCTATCTGCCAGTAGAAGTTAAATCGAAATCAGTCCAGCAACTTCAAAGATGAGTCAAAACAAACAGAAAAACAGACAATAATTTCAAAGACTGTTATTTTGGTAAAGGTTCCGAATTCATATTCATATGCATGGAAGTAAAAAACAATTATTTTAACATTACAAACATGTACTCCCATTTTATATGTATAAATTGGTGCTCTGGTATTGAGATGTCTGAGTTACAGACTCGATCAGATTACAGAAGCGAATGATGAAGCCATGTCAACTGTGATTCGAGATAGTGGGGATTGAAAGAAATGGTACTAAGGTTCAAATTTCAGCCTCACGACTGGTATTATTTAATTTGAGTGTCATTTTATTTTTTATGGGTGTCTAAAACTGAAAGAAGTGAGAAATGCAAAATATCACCATTTGGTTATAAACTTTTAATCTACATAATTTAAACTATTTTTTATGTAACTTATAATTTCGTATTCCTTCCAGTACTTCTTACTCGCAGGTTTTTCTCATTTTTAGTCTTCAAAAAAAGAAGGTCTTCATTTCGTATGAATTTTGTGTTTGAAACTTTGAAACCTCATAACTCTGGACTTGGTCGATCGATTGATGCTTTTTATTAAAAGCACCTATCATTTGATGCCATAATAAAATCATCAAGTTTGAGTAAGCAGTTTATTATTTGAAATTTTCTGGATTTTCTAATGAATGTTTTCTGGAGATTCAAACAAAGAAAAATATCAAGATATATATTAGAGATCATTTAAGTTTCTTCGATATCACTGAAATATCTACCTTACCATAAAACAAACTATATTGAAGAGCAATACGTAGCTTTCCATACAGTTTACGCTTTCAACGCAATATCCTGCAGTCTCTATTGACAGAGACTTTATAATGAAAACTCTACCTTTGAGTAAAACCAGGCAATGTGTGCATACATTTTCTCAGGAATCATTAATATGAGAGGATTATTTTAATGAAAGCCCATTACTGATTTAATTTGAATAAGATTGTTGTTTCACTTAAAATAGGGATGTATTTGTTTCTTAAATTATTGAAGAGTAAGAGCAACTTAGTTATAATCTTTATGAAAATATACAATCAAAAAATATCTATTGCACGGTAAAACTAATAATCATGAATAGATGTTGTTTTAAAGATTAAATAATTAAATAAAGCTTTTCTTGTGTTGCTATAATTTCTGACCAGTTTTGAATAGGCTCCGCTTAAAACAATTATCATGTTAAATTTAAAACTAAAAAAACTTGAAATAAATAAAAGTTTTTAATCAGTTCCTTGATTAGCTAAAGAACTTAACCGAAATCGCTAATTAACTCTTAAAGACGCAATTAAAACATATTTAATAATTTATTAACATCTTGCTCTAAAAGGAACATAGATCTTACGCCTCAGTTTTTTTATAAAAATTCTAGGTCTTCTTTATAATAAATCGAATTTATTAGACGCCTTTGCATCTGGCCATAAAGTTCCATCGGCAAGCGGAGTATTCCAATATTGCTCTACATTATATTACGTGCAAGTTTTATAGGTAAAGTTTATATTTTGCTATGAATTTATTTAGTCAATATTTTTCCTCACAATAAATGTAGGGTTAAAGCTTTTTAGTATTAGTAAATATTTTTTTAATGAGTATTCGTAAGCCTTTTTCTAGAAAAGTGCCATGAAACCAGGTTCCAGACTATCAAGACAGGCTCTCCGTTAGATTTTCACCCAACTCAATGAATCGGTCATTTCGAGAAGTCGTGGAAATACTAAATTATGCACTGGATACAGTAATTTGAAATCGAAATAGTAATCTAGCTAGTAATAGAATTATTACAATCTCTCCACCATCAATCATTTTTTTCTTTCTTTCTTTCCACACGTCACTTTTAAGAGACAACAAGCCAACGTCAAAAGCGTAAAGCATTTCACAACTTCATTCCCACTATCCCATTCAAATGCCAAATGATGGCCAATTAGACAGCACGAATTGTCTTTTCACACGCTACAGAACAGCCTGGGCTCATTTGGTAAATCGAATTTTCGATGCGCCACTGACGATTTTGGGTAAAGCGCGAATTAATTGCTAAACTGTTCGGTGTTCGCTTCATTTCTGCCAGCGTAATTCTGACTGATTTTGGTTTGGTGTTTAATTAAAGTAGGAGTTTTTGCTTGTTACAGGATAAAAAAATGGTAATGAAGAATTGAAGTAGTTCGATGCCAGCTATGTCTCGAAACTCGTCAAAAATTAGTGTATGTTAAGTTACTTTGAACCTATACGAGATTAGTGGTTTCTTAGGTTTACGCGAATGTTAGAGATTGAGACAATCTCTATATGAGATTGTTTATGATAAATATTGTCATATATCAGAGGCTAAGGCTTGCGTTTGCTTCGTTTTCAAAAACTTCAGTTAAGCTAAATATTGTTTTATAGTTCCTTAATATTTAGGTATATCTGAAGTATTTGAAATGATATTCAAAGCGACGATGATGTCACGATCTTTTTTTGTATACAACTCTAAGAGAAATCTTTCAAACATTTTCACATTAATCTAGAAACATCTGATAAATAACGTAAACAACATCTAAAAGGACAGCGTCGAACGTGGTTAGACGTAATCAAACGGAATGGACGCAATATCCGAGCGAACTGCAGGACGAATGCAGCTTAATGCATTTCCGATTCCCCCAGTGCCAGTATGACAAATGTTTCATGCGCTTTGAAAGTTCAAAAGCAAATGTATTAGTTGGTAGAGTTCTAATACGTCAGTAAAACGTCCAAGTTGGTGACAAAGCTTTTACAATTAGCAAGTTTTCGAAATTGGTTTTCGTCACATGGTTTGTTGTTTCGTCACATAGGTGAAGTTGGGTTTTGAAAGTAAAGTTTTCAATACGAGAATTGAGAAAATGTTCTCGTAGCCTTTGTCGTAGTACTTGTAGCACTCGTAGTACCTGTAGCAATTCCGTAGCCGTAGCAGTTTAAAATTACACAAAATTATCCTTTGTTTTGATACTATTTTAGATCAAATAATGTTTAAATTTGTATCGTTTATTTTATCTACTAAAATAACAAAATACTTTTCCACGCCCTTACGAGATGCCCGATTCAATCTTATTTGAAGTGAAAATAATGATAAGTATTTATTTGGTATGAAAGTAGGTTATAATAAAAAAAAATCATTTAGACTATCTTAATGTATATCATACCTTAACTCCAGATGTTAGTATTTATTATAGTAAGTGAATTTTCCAAAATGTAGAGCCATAAAAAATATTTTTAAAACTCTAACCCTCTAAATTGCCGCGCGATCAGAATACTTAATCCGATAAGCTGTGCTCAACGATATTGAGACCATGTTAACCTTGACCGCTATACTTAAGTGCTTCGTCCATCATCAGCATGCAAATTAAGGCTTTTAGCAATATTCACATTTTTATCGCATCTGAAAGTGATTGGGAAATATGTTTATCAGAATTTTAAGATTATGACGGAAGTTTAGTATTAAAGATAACTGTTTTGTGCACTTTTGTGCACTTGTATCAAAATTATATTTTTTTTACGTTGTATTTCTTTTTTACTTTACCACTAGCTGTCATCAGTGATAATCGATGATCGATGTTTTTGTTAGCTTGCGATTGTTTTTTATTATCTTTTAGGAGGTTATATACACAAAAAACTTTTATGTGCTCATGTATCTACTATTATATTAGTGTCAAAAGTTAAGACGTGTTTAAAATTTAAATCATCTCGTTCATAAAATGAGATATGACTTAGTATCAAATTAAAAAAGATAAACCCTGAAAAGTAGAGTTAAGAAATAATAAAAATTGAGAACAAAACTACTTTAACGCCTTTTAACTTCCTTTTGTGTCGACAGGTGGCAGTAATCAGAGAGCACGATGCACACAAAGCCTTTACAGGCATTATTTAAAATATTACCAGAACCTATTGTTAAAATTCAATCAGCTTTCACTGAAAGAGCCTTTATTATAGGAAATTTAACGTAAAATACACTTTTGCTCTCTCTTTCTTCATGAAATACGTAAAAAAGACCATTTATTGCACAACTGCAAAAAAAAGGTATTATAATTTAAGTTAGTATATAGAACGTGTGTGACTTTCTCCTGACACTATATTGACATATTGTGTGACACCCCATACATCAAAATCTGTTACGATATTTATTTTGTTAAGTAAGGACAAAATCTGCCTTAGGAGGCCTTTGGTTTTTTTTCTGACTTTCAAAAACGAATGCATAAGTAAACATTCTGCCATACTACTGAAAAATTGTCAATAGCGCTGCTCATTTTGACGGTAAAATTCGAATTCAGAAATCCCATTATTGCAGGTCTTTTTACTTTCGCAAGTTCAATAATACTCCGCTGGGCAGTATAACCAATTCAATATTTCAGCTCCAAATTAAACGCCTTAATTAATTAAGTATATCTAAAAATCGTGAAGCAATTGTAACTAACCAATCAGCTTCAACTTATCTTTACTCAGAGCTCCATGTGTGTGCTTTGTAAATACAGTGATGTTGTGTACTAATAGAGCTTATCTTCGTGTGTCACTCTCATACATATTTATGCTCCAGTATAAAGCTATGCTGTCAATCGCACGCACACATAGGGCCACGCGCACAGATGAGTTGACTTATCCACTTCGTCTAACACAATTTATCTTTGCTACCCTTTCATTTCCCGTTTAGTTTCGAGGAGATTAGCCTTCTTCCTATTAATGAGTTAAGGACGAAATGGTTCCGACGAGGGTCAATCCCGAATCCATCTGTTAATAATTGAAAACTAATTAGGTTGTATTTGTAGTAAGCATTTCTCTTTTACCTAATGACTTGACTAGGAAAATAGGTGAGTCATTATTTTGATATAATTTACGATTCCAAGAAAAAATATTTTATAGATTTTATTTTCGTTCTTAAGAAATGTGTCTTATTTTAGTTATTAAAACGATATCTATTGGCTTAAAGCAGGCACAGATAAATTAAAGGATCACATCACTATTTACAAAAACTCCCTTAAACTACCGTTTCTGTTAATTTCACGTTTGTAAATGATTATAAAATGACACTGACTGAAGTAATTGTTTATTATTCCCTTTATAAAGTAAAGGAGAAAAAAATAATTCTAATAAAAAAAATAACCTATCTTTAACATAAAAAAGCTTTATATTTTAAAGACTATACTTAATTACACTTTTACTTTACTGTATTATACTCTTCTTATACATACTTCATAATAATACTCCTTGCATAATTAATGAAAATATCTGTCCATTATCCACAAAGTAACACGTACACGCATAATGCGTCAAATAAAAAAGAACATTTTTTCTCCGTAAAATTCCAGTTTTAATACGTCACATTAATTTATTACAGCTTTCGTTTCAAAGCTACTTGCTTATGAACTAGAGTGTAAAGGATAAAATTCTCCGTAGAAAATGCTATCAAAGTCGTGCAGAAAAAATGTCGCTTCTCCATTTTTGCACGTCAAAAGGGGAAAAAAATACTTCCAATGAAGTGTATGAAAGATTTAATCTCCTCTGTGCGTTTGTGTGTACCCTATAAATATTTACGAGATTCAACGGTAGCTAGCGATATTGGAAAATACTAAATGTTACTGTTTCACTTGAAATGAAGGTTTTTTTTGTCCGCGTAGCCTACTTCATTCGTATGAATAAATGAAATAACCGAGTCTTATTTTGTGAAATCAAAATTATGGACAAAATGGGCTATTTTCCAAAAAACTGAGAATAAAGTGTGTATCGGGAATGCCCAAGGCGATGTCACCTACCTCGACAGACCGAAGTAACTATGGTTGTCAAAAAGACATCTGGATATTTTTTTCCTCGTTGGACTTTTTCAACACTACAAAGAATGCATCGGATTGCTAGATAGCATGCCTTAAACCGAGTGTTGTGGCGCAACTTTCGGGAGACCTATGTCCAGCAGTGGATCTCGATTTACCACCATAATATCATGTCGCTTTTAAGGTTCCTTACCCAACTGGTAAGAATAGAACCATTATAATAAGGCGACACTGTACCAGGCTTTATCTCGTAAAACGTGCTAGCTAGACATTAAAATTTTCACAAATGATGAGCTTTTGCAATATCTTTTTGTTTGTACGGAGGTCGCGAGTCCAACTAGCACTTGTCTGGTTTTTTATTACAAAATTCCTTACAGAGGAAATCTCATCCAACTCAATAGCAGTTATACGACCGCCACCAACGCCTTCTATAATTAAATACCATTTTCAATTAGCTATAAAAACAACCTCTTTGCAATTTATTTCAGTGTTTACCACGTACTTTATAGGTCGTTGGTTAAGTTGAGACTTTTATAGGCTTTCATAACATAAATTGTTTGACGAAAACACGCTTGGGAATAACAAACTATAATAGTCAGTCCCTAATGTGAAATAAGATGTCATTATTTTGCAGAAACTTTCTTTAGGATGATTTAATTCACGCGTATTCATCGGAATTACTCGGCTAGTTACGGACCGAACCGGCATTTGTGTGATTCTGTTCTTAGTCTCGGTGTCTTTGTGCAAGTGACTTAAATGTTAGTGAAAACCCGAGATAAAAGGTTTAAATTCTTATCTCTAAAAAAAATTAAAAGAGAATCAGTGGAATAAACTGTGTTTAAAATGAATAATATAGTACTAATTCATACGTTCAATAACTTACAAATCATTCAAGAATTAGACTATGAAATGAAATAATATGATGTTAAATGTAAACGATAGCTTTATCTACATTGTTTTCGAACGTACTCTTTGCTTTTATTATATTAGAATCTGTTGATTTATAGCCACGAGGCAATTATAACTGGAACAGTCAGTATATCACCCTACGTCATTCATTAATCCGCTTTCGCAAACTTTTATATGGAAAACAGCAATAAATAAAAGCATTTTCTGTAGTTTACGGTCAATAAAGCTTGGATCTAACCGGTGATGCCTGATCTCAAACATCGGTGCACATTGTGAGGGTTTACATCTGTGTATTATGTTACTGTAAAAATATGGCTATTCTTAAATCTTAGGCTTTACCAACAAGAGTTGGTAAATCTAAGGGTATGTAAAAATACCATTTCACCTTTATACGTAATTTTTTATCAAATTGTGTTCAGTCGTTTTAGATTGAATATTAAAAACATACTTGCATACTATTTTTCTTAAGTGAGATAAAATGTCGGTGATCACAGTATCTAAATAACACGGAATAACCATTCAAAGAAAAGTGAAATAATGAATCTGGTCGATCTATATTTAAGAACTTGTTATACTTAATGCAACTTGAAAATATACTAAGTGAAGAATTCAGTTAAATACCACTTAAAATAGAAAAGAAAATAATGAAAATTGTAAGAAAAATAATAGCGTCGCTCTGAAAATAACACCACGGGACGTAAGACACTTTCTTAACCTTATGAACTGTAAAAACGAGTAAAGGCACTAGAAATTTTCTCTGAAAAATAAAAAGAGATCTCCAAAACGTTACATGACATATAAAATTTAATTACAACTTGAATTAAGGGCGCCATAATACTTTAAGCGTACTTTGATGACGTTCTCGAAAACTGTCATCGTTTTATGAATATTGAAGCTTCGTGAAAATTGTAACGGAAATGCGTTACTTAAAAAAAAGGGATATTTTTTAATTCTGAAAAGCGTCGGTTGCAGGAAAAACGTGACTACTATTTGAGCTTCCATACCCGAAGGTTAGAAACGAAACCCCTATTACGGAGGCATTGCTGTCTGTCATTGTGTCTATTATTACGTCACCAGGCTAGACAATTAAGATTTCATTATTTCATACATCATAGAAGATTTGTTACTGTTGCTGATATAACAATGTTTAAGCAAATTTAACATTCAGTATATAATACTTATAAGTCAGTGTGCATACTATTCATCAAACTCCACTTTAAAGTTGTATAGCCAGTACAATACTGAATATTTTGTCCTCCAAAAAAGTTCATTTTTTTTTACTGCAAAAATCTACAAAAAAGGATTATAACATATTTTTGCTTACTTTGTGTGCAGCCACATCAAGTTAAAACAAAGTAATCGACCAAAATCGAATAAAAATATTAACCAACAAAATATCACTAAAAGTATAAATAGGAAGCGATTTGCAATAAACATTTATGTAAGAAAACCTTCTATATCCTTGTTATGCTCTGATTGGAACATAAAATTCCAATTGTGTTTCGTCGTCAGAGGTGTATTACTGAAACCATCGCATTTTATTGAGCGTCGTAAAAAAATGTCGCGTTTTATAGTTCCAACAGATATGATTGCAGTATCGTTTTAACTTTGTTCTGGGGGTTACAATGTACCGTTATAGTAACCAAGAGATTCACAAGATATAAATATAGTAAAAGTAAGTCTGCACGGATTGGTTGAGGTCACCACGGCAAACCCACAGTGCGCGACGTGTCGCGTGTTCGATCTCCGCGCAGGATAAGTGTTTGTGTGATGCTTTTCCTCAGTTTAGGTGTTTTTGTACTTGTGACTTGAATATTTTTGAAACATCCTGCGACACAACGATACAATTTGTAAGTGCGGTGGTCGTTTTTAAAAGAAAATATTCCTTCTACGCAAGGATTAGATTACTATTACAAGTGCCGGTGGTAGTTTTAACGAAAAGATGATAGTTAAATCATAATGGTTCTCCAAACATTCTACATACCTCAATATTTCTCTAATGAACGAAATACAACGTACAAACCTGCGGTAAGTATTACACTTAGCACCTTTTTATAACATCAATTCACAAAACCAAAATTACTTCTCAAGTGACTTCTCAATACCTATCTTCGTACGACAAGAAATTGAAGCTCTTAGAATTTGCTTTACATTTTTCCACTTGTGCGCGCACTGTGCATAATGGAAGCACGACTTGTAGGCAATAAATTCTTGAGCAAACACTTCCTATCATTCTTTAAGATAGAAACCCAATGGGCTGTAACATGTTTATGGAAAAAGTATTTGTTACAGCAACGAGGAGTCCAAGATATTTCAAGAGAAAATTATGCATTCTTAGACTTGTTTTTGTCTAGTTTTTTTCACAACCTACACTTTGTCTTTCATTTGTTTATACAAATGAAAGACGTGTTGTGTTTTTTCATGGTTCCCAAAAAACATTTAGACACTTACACTCACTTATTAAAATCCGTTCAATAGTATAATAACAAAATACCATCAGAATAATTGTCCAATTGACATGGTTAAAACATATTTCCATGCTATTAGCCCATACCACTAAAGATACAAAATCAGTTATTTGGAAAAATTTAAACTAAAACAGATTCATTATTTAAATGGTACTCACAAAAAATACAAACCCGTCTGCTAATTTGAAGCACAAACAACATTCAAAAGTGAATTGCCAAAGTACAAATGATACACAATTAAAAAGCTTTTAAAAGACTGTAATTGCTACCAGCAAACAGCTTTCCTGAAAATAAAATGAATCCTAGATTTACTCAGTACTAAAGCAGTTTTAAACCAGTCATATTTCTAGGTTTATTTTTCTCATTAGCTGAAGATTCGTTCTCAATTGGCACCTCGTTTGTAAACTTTAAATTCGGAGTTTTTTCAACAGATTTCTATGGAGCTATGAACGTTGATAGGAACGATTAGTTTGTCAGGTAGGACTGAAATCGCGGGGCGCTTTGCTTTTTGAATAAATTCAAAGGAATGAGTGGAAAAATCATCATTATTTTAGGATCAAGCTTGACCGACAGTTTACGGGCAACATAGTGTATTGATATCAGTATTCTAATGACAACGTGACATAGGATAGGGACAACACTTTAACTGCATTATTTGTCTTTCAATAATTATTTTTTACGCACTATATAGTTACATTGATAACCTTGTGATATTATAGCCCGTGGCAAATCTAAGGTCGTAGGTACGAAATCCCGAAACGCATCACTGACTTTTTGAATACATATGCATTTTGAAAACTATACGAATTCATTGCCCCTTGCTAAAAATAGTGGAAAAAAGTCTTCAAGGTAGTGTTTAGCCATGTTATAGGCCTCCGACAGCTTAAGCCCTGCATCAGATTTTATATCAACCACAAGAAAAAAATGAAGCATAAATGTGTAGTTAAGGATATCTCTATTGTGCTCCTGACTTGCAATATACATAAATTCAAAATCACAATTCAATAATTCCTCCAACGTTATTTATTTAAAAGACAATACAAACTAAATATTATTGTTTTAGGCCCTTCAATGGCCCTTCTTTGTTCTACGGTCTGATTGTTACCACTCGCCGCTTAAATTCTAACGAATGCCAGACAATTATATCCATTGTAAATAATAGTTCCTAGTTGAAAATAATTTGTATTCAAACTATAATATTTACTTAAAAATTATTTTGCGAACTATTAAGTTTTGTGTGAATTGTTAAAATTTGTTTAATTCAA
The DNA here is from genome assembly GCF_003590095.1 of Trichoplusia ni. Lineage (NCBI taxonomy): Eukaryota > Metazoa > Arthropoda > Insecta > Lepidoptera > Noctuidae > Trichoplusia > Trichoplusia ni. The sequence continues at coordinate 5,037,645 of NC_039478.1, read as the reverse complement.
TCGACTTTCCATCTCTCGGTTCACATAAAATTGTTATTGGTTGAAAAAGGTCGATGACAGTATAAAAGGAAAAAAAAACCTGTATGTTAATCTATTTCTGATTGTGAAATAAAAGATAAAATACACGTCAATTATTTTTCAACTAACTAAATAGATTAGTATACAGGTTTTTTTCATTGAAAAAAAATGACGTCATCCCTATTCATATTGGCAGAGAAAAAGAACTACGAAATAAAGGCAATACAAATTACGTTTCTTTTTCATTCTTTTTTCCTTCTAACCTCTTGAAACCTTAACCTGATTCAATCGAACGCTGTTAACTGACCTCCACAGCCCATTTACACTAACAACATAGCTAGGACTAAAAATAATATTTCATCTTAATACCGTAGTGTTAGAAAAATAAAAGTGGCTTTTCTAGTTGAAGGTGCTAAGTTCCCTTTTAACTGCGGACGCAAAGTGCTTCTAGCTCAGAAATGTGAAAGACGTATAAAAGTTAATATTTTATTGAGGTTTTAAAGCATTTGAAAATTATAGTCAGTTTTATTTTTCTGTCAGCATCCTTTCATGTTAGTTTTCTTCCAGAACAGGAACTTTTTCAAAACCCATATTGATGTAACAATACTTATGAATTCAGGCAGAACCAATGTACTAAATTTGCACTAAATTTAATATTAGTTCAGTATTTCCTTGTTTAGGGGTCCGTGGTTTAAGGTTAATAACAGAACCCTCTCCCACTTGCTCTGCTATATGTCCGTCTGACCCTACATCAGTCATCAGGCTGTATATCATATACCGTAATAGAGTGTAGCCGCTTTTACAACAACAAAAAAAAACTACAACTCGACACAAAATGGCGTTTGGTACGGTTTAAAAAAAAACTTATATAACATTTGCTTAAAGCAGTCAAACATGTTGTACTGTAGGCAGTAATATTTACCACTTCGATGATATTTGCGGAAATTCTACTAGCAAATAATTCTGGTGGCAAAAACTCTAAAAATCCCGACGACTAACGAACGAAAAAAAAAACCTGAACCTTTTTTGGACGTTTTGAACCATCGAGTTTTATCTGTATTGCGTATATTTTTAAAGGGCGTTTAACGAAAATGATTCGTATATGAGTTATACCGCTTGACTACTTTCGGATCCAGCCGGAATCCTTCACTAGCTGCTGATGTTTTTGTCGCGAATATTAAACAAAAAAATCAACCATTTCATTTTGAGCTTCTAAGAATCTCAGCCAAATAGAAACCGATACCTAAGGTAATTTAAATTACAATTACGAACATTCTAGATAAGTGATCTGTCCAGAAGGATATCAGAACATTTCCAACGTCTCCCACATTAAGGACCTTAGTCCTAGAGTAAACATTCAAGTCACATGCAGAAAGACACCCAGACTCAGGACAAGATTTAGGGCAGACAGTAGGGTTTTCGTGGTTGCCTTAACCACTCAACTATCCTTGCTGTCAAATATACCTTTTATTTAATTTTCTCTCTAAGTACCTCTGCAAGCTTCTTTGCAGTATCCTCGGTCTTATAGCCTATTCCCACATTTTATGGAACTGCCTCTATCTTACCCACCACTATTCTCATAAACCATCAGTTCTCAGCTATTTACGATCGCACACTCAGCAGATAACGATTACCGCGAGATTAAAACGATGCGTGTTCAGTAGTAATCTTGTAATAAAAAATGCGGGCTATTATGGAACCAATCTTGAGTAATGGGGAAAATAGTGGTTTCTGGGCAAAATTGACCATCTGGAAAAGTACCAGCTTAACGAAACCAAAAAAGTTTGTCATTCATCACCTTGTCATTTGATTTACAATTTCAAAACAGAAATGTTTTAATACTAAATTTTTCTAAATTAAATTAAAGTTTCTAAAAATGGATCGAATGTGTTCAAATATTGCGCGAGAACTCTGGTTACCTACTTGGAAACGCGTTATCTTTGATCTACTTTCTCATCATTAAAAAGGTTTTTTTTAATATAGCCTCTTTTGTAGATAACAAATACATAGATGTAGGTACCTGTCTAGAAAATAGAGCGTAAAGCTCTTGACTATAAACCCGGATCAGATTTGTAATAATTTACCAGACTTGAGTTCAAAAATGATCTATAAATATACATTTAATATGTTTACAAAATATCCCAAAAACTTAATTCTTAGGCTTTATAAATGTCTTAAGCCTGAAATGAATGACGTGTAAATACCTGGCTTTCGAGGAAAATTTTTCGTACGCCCAAAATTTACGAGCACCTCCCAACGTCATACTCGTAAGTTTAGATCCATAAATCATAAGTACCAAACGGTAATTGATTCGGAAACTTCTTGGTACTTTCGGTACCAATAAACTAAAAGTGTCGTTCGAAACGCCCGCCATCTTAGTTTTAAACATCTACCCTGTATACATTTAGAAGTTCGCATTGAGTAGGGTGTCTCCAATCGTGTCTGAAGTGGGACTGTCCCGTATCTGTCACTGGTAACTTTTCTTTTATCGAGTTTCTTTTTATTGATGCCCATTCATCTTGAGTGGGATTTCTTTTCTACTTGTTATGGTTGAACTTGGATTTTCCTGACAACTTTCTTCGGGTTTACGTGAGTGATAGGTAGTTTTATTTTCATAATACAATTTTTGTTTGTTACGCGTCAAGCAAGGTTTTTGACTTACAAAGTATTCTTTTGTTTTGTAACGAAAGAAAATTTGAAGGATTGTTCCTATTTTTTTAGTACCGAAATCCACAGCGATAATAATTTAAGTTGAGCTAATAATTGGGAGAAATACTTCTTTTTTTGAAGTCGTTCACAAATGCTATCTAGTTACTATGATGAAAAAAGTAAGTAGTCATCACATGTATGTACTTAATTACTGCAACTTATCTCCAACTTACTCTGAACTAAAAGCTACTGAACGATAAATAATTTAATTTTACATTACTATTGGCTGATGAAACATGAACTTTAAAACTACACGACTTTAGGTATATTATCCTTTACATGTTCAACAGAAAACTTCGTTTAAACCCACAGTTAATTACAACAGCACATCGTAACTCATGCGAGGACCGTTGATTACAATTTGATATTAATATTAGGTTGTTATTCCGTGATTAAATCTTAGCAATTAGTATGTAAAATTGTAATAATCGCGATTAAGCGTTGATTGCGCTAATGTACATAATTATTAACGTATAAGGACGAGTAATTATTTTAATACCAGCCGTTGTTGTGAATCGAAAATGATACCATGGAAACATAAAATCGGGATAGAACTATCGTATGTGTTAATCCTGGTTATAAAAATACTAGCAGTTGCCCGCGACTTCGTCCGTGTGGTGAACAAACCCGTAGTACATCATTTTGTTCTATAGTTTTAGCAGCGTACGCAGAAATAGATTTTCGATTTTACACCTTTGGTTACACTATCGCAATTTTCTTACGGAACCCTAATATTTTTCAAAATAAATTATAGCCTATGTTCAGCGGGGATAATGTAGCTTCTCAACAGTGAAATATTTTTTAGAAACGGTCCAGTAGTTTCGAAGCATATTCGTGTCAAATCAACAAACAATCAAAACTTTCCTCTTTATAATATTAGTATAGAAGTATAGATAAACTATCTGTAAACCAAGCTTCTTCTAAATCTGTTCTTGTGTTTTTGCGTGAAAGATACATCAAAGTTAGCAGGATGTTATGTTACGGCTGTATTCCCCATCATCCTAGCCTGATTCACGACTTTGTAGGGGTCGGCTTCTAGTACAAATAGATAGCTGTATTGTACGTGAAAAAATATTGAAGATTTTTTTTGTAAATTGATCAAACGTAACTTGGTTGGAACATTGAATTTATGTGCACTTTTTTACGTAAAAAAATATATTTTCTAATGTACCAACAAACTTTGGAAATATGGCAATTTAAGAGGATCTCGTGTTTCAATTTTAAAATTTATTTCTTTCTTTTTTGAAATAAGTTTATCTAATTGTGACGTTTAAGTTAAAGTTTTTGTTATTATTACAATATACCTTTAAATAATGCACAATTTGGTTTCCGGCGAGGCTCGTCCACCGATTTCGCTATATTTGCCTTAAAAATACGGTATACGAGTATTTAAATAGAAACACCACAGTATACTCATGCTTTTTGGACTTAAGCCGTGCATTTGATACTATAAATTACAGTATACTGTGGGACAAATTAAGGAAAACCAAAGTACCACCGAAAATCATAAATGTTTTAGAATACTGGTATGCCAATCAAATAAATCAGGTGAAGTGGAATAACACTCTGTCGGAGACTTATAGACTAACAAGTGGAGTGAGGCAGGGTGGTCTGACGTCGCCAGTCTTATTCAACTTATACATAAACGAGCTGATCGAGGAGCTGAGCAGCACCAGAGTCGGATGCCAGGTCGGCGGAGTGCGCGTTAATAATCTTAGTTATGCAGACGACATGGTGCTGCTCAGTCCTTCGGTCAACGGTATTAGGCAGTTAATAAATGTATGTGAAAAATATGCAACACGACACCACCTAACATACAATGTAAAAAAAACGGAAGTTATGATATTTAAGTGTAAAAAAGGCCCTGATGTAATACTACCGATAAGCTTATGTGGAACCGTGCTTAAAATTGTTAAAAAGTTTAAATATCTGGGACATATTATAACAGAAAACCTAATGGATGATGACGATATGGAACGACAGAGGCGCAGTATAGCCTGTAGGAGTAACATGCTAGCCAGACGATTCTACCACTGCTCCAAACAGGTTAAGGTGACGCTGTTCAAGGCGTACTGTCAGTCGTTCTACACCAGCCAACTCTGGTACCGGTTCACGAGAAGTGCGTTCAACACTCTTCGTGTACTATATAACAATGCTTTCCGGGTAATGATGAACTTGCCCTGGCGGTGCAGTGCGACTGACATGTTCGCTGAGAACAGAGTTGCAGGTTTTGTCGCACTAGTGCAAAGGCTCAGGGTATCATTCTACAGCAGAGTAGCCCTGAGTAACAACAACATTGTGTCCTCTGTTTTCCATAACGTCTTTCTAAAAAGAGAGATTAAAGATTTATAGGATTTTTAATTTCATTTAGATTAAGTTTTATTTTAATATTGTTATTTTATTTTATTTTAAAGTTTTCTAGTATTAGTTTCTAGTAGTCTAAGTCACAATGTTTTTGTTATGCATGTTATGGGTTTAATTGCCTGAAATAAAGAATATTTAATTTAATTTAATTTTTAATTTAATTACAACAAGAAATATAATAACAAAACAAAATACTTGAGCTACCGCGTAAACCCAAAGTTAATTAAACAACTTACATTACTGTAACCTCAACGATTATTCTAGAACAATATCAACGAAAATATTAAGATGAAATATTTCAACAGTTAATTACCGAATACGCGGTTTGAATTCCGAGAACGGAATTCCGGAATTCACCCCAATATATTAACTATAGAAATTAATTTGCATGTACAAACATGAATATAGTTTTCAATTTGACAAACGATTTCTTTTTGGGTTACGCTTTACACTGTCAAATGGGTTATGAAAGTCCGTAGTCAGTAATATAAATATGATTTTAGCTAAATCTAATAGGACTGAAAACCATAATCGATTTTTAAAAAGGGCTAGGCAGAAAAACCTTTTGATGTTATGTGGAGTTGCCGGTTTGTGTCCGACAAAACAGCTTCGGCTTTCAGTCAAAATGCATGCCTTGGCCACTACAAAAACAATTGTAGAGCAAAACAATAATGATCAATGGGCGATATTTTCACCTTTACCAGGGTCTAAGCCAGGAATATTGTATACCTACAAAACTTAGCAATTTAGTCAAGCTGCTAAATTTTGGTAGGTAGTGTGAAGCTAGGACATAAAAAGTAAGAAACCTACTACATGACATGGATTAGTTTTAGAAGAGCTAGCCAAATGTGATGGCTGATAGATCTCGATGGCATGCATTTGGGAAGGTCTTTATCCAGCAGTAGACGAATATGGGCTGATGATGATGAGCCAAATGTGAGGTGAGACATCTCAACTGCATTTTAAATTAAAAAATTCTTGACTAAGCTGACTTGCCATGCCTCAAAGAAGTATACAAAGTTTCTTAAAGTCAAAATGTAAGTACCTAATTTCTTCTTACCTGCCATAACTTTCCTTGCCAAAAAAGTTAGACAGCGAGAATTCGATAAATATTTGATGTATTTTTTTTGTTACATCCAGTATTCCCGACACGGCTACCAAATCTAGCCTAGTTAATCTAAAAGACTAGTTTTTTACCTGAAAAAGTTTTTGTAGGGAATTGGACGGGACTTGGCAAATAATAAATGGGATTGCGGGAGTGAACTCATACATAAATTAGGTGAATCTCTTACTCTGCCGTGTTCCATTTCACTTGCATTGGTCGTGAAGACTTAGTTAATGTAACTACAACAAATTACTTTGATATTTGTATAATATAGGTTTATTAGTCTCATAGATGGTGTAAACCTCTGTGACATTAGGTAGTCTCTTTTATGTCGAATTCATCACGTAATTACATATTCTATTGACAGAATAAACAACACAAACAGTTATAATCCCTACGCCTTTATCCGTGCCATTGTATCTTTTATGCGAACTCTACAATTTTAATTGACATTTTAAAAATGATTCTAAACAGATATATCTATCATCATGACTTAATATGCACTTTAAAACAATGAGCTTAGAATACATTTTCATAAACCTCAAACCATCCTTACATTACCAAACAAATCAAGCTTCAAGACGAATTTGATATTCAATTTCATATCAAACGTTAGCACCCTCTAAAATAATAAAGGAGCATCATCATTTCAGACGCTGTTTGTTCCACGAATCATCAATCATTCTCACACCATTTGTGAAGCCCTGTGTTATTCGTCATAGCGACGGGCGGACATTGCACATGTTGTATTAGAATTTCAGTGCAGATCTGCTAGATGGTTGTAGTTGAAAAATGTGTTTGAATTTCGTACTAGTTTTTCTTTTTGAGTTTATAAAATTTTAACGTGACTATTTTTGTATTAGTGTCGATGGCATGTCCTAAAAAGTTTGAACAGATTCGTCTTGATAATGGAATCTCTAAGGCAATGGTCAACGTTTTTAGTTAGTTACGTATTAACAATAAGATACGTAGTTATCTTGCATTTCTAGTCATATTTATAACAAAAAAAGGTAAATTAAGTTACTCCACTAATCTTGAATGAAAATTTCATTGTTCCAAAGTGTATATATTTATGTCAACATACTTTTTTAGATTTCCTAATTAAAGTAAAAGATTCATTAGTTTTTAACATTATCATTCCAGAAAAACTAAGAAACTAGTTTTACTCTTTTACCCAATACAATACAATATAACACAACTTAAGTCTGAACTCCAAACAATAAAATATAACCGATAAGAAATGTTCTTTCTCTCAGTTTTCTGAATCATGTTTCGCACCAGCTGAGTTTCAATTCACAGCTTTATTGTATTTGAGAGATTGAAAGAATGTAAGGTTCGCTTTAAGCTGGGCGTTGGCTGAATTTATGTCATAAAAAAGGTAATATTATAACCCTTTAAGTTTTACGCTTGACATGATTTCATTACAAAATTACGTTATTGGTTCAGTTACAAAATTACAAAATTCGCGTAATTCCCGTATTCTTCTATGTTAATATAATTATGCAACGCGAAAGTTTAAATATAAGTATTATTTGTGTTTACAAATAAAATTTGGACTAAAAAGAACTTTTCATTTCATCGTGTTATAACAACAACAACGTGCAATCTCCATCACGACAAGGATTTTTTGTTATATTCCTTTTCTTCTCGAAACAACAGACTAAGCTAGGCAGGTATTGGACAGCTACATTTGGCCAGACTAATTATAGGGGGAATTAAGAGGTCTGCCAGTGAAGCGGAGAATTCGTCTGAGCGTCTAATGCGGGAGACTTTCGCAAAAAGTGTTCGTCCGAAAAACCGGCATTTTGACGAAGAGTATTTAGTATTGACCCTAAGTGACATGTCCACAGGAGTTGACAAAAGGTGGTTTTATTAGTAATTTATCTCGTGGGCAAAATTGAGCAAAATAAAATTTATTAAAATTAAAAAGTGAAGTTATGTTTTCATTAATCACTAAAAAAGCGTTCATTGTTGCTAATCTTATTATTTACAAACTTTGTAAACTCAAACATGAAAACAGACATAACCTACATTTCCCGAGCTAATTCATCAACGACAAGCCATGGACTACCTAAACATCAATAACCATGATTGCCACATGCAGTTCATCGGATGCATCATACATCAAGCTTAAACTAGACAGATTCACGATCAGGAACGTATAATTCGATCAACGATACATCATTGTTTATTTCTGTATTCGACAATTTAAATACATTGTAGTACATAGCTTTATGTATATAATAACGTACAAGTGATAAATAGGGTTGAGGAAAAATAAAACGGTTTTGTGAAAAATAAACTTGAGGTAACGACCCAACTAATTTACCAAGGCAACAAGCGGTGCTTTACCTCGATCTTAATTTTTTGTTAGAGCGGCAACATAAATCTGTACAAATTCAACTGTCTGGTTATCACAGTTTGCAAGATACAACGCGATGACGGTCGGACGGATGTACAAACAAACAGACGAACAGAGGAGCCTCAATAATGGTAAAGTCTCAGCTTTTACCATTTGGGTACAGAGTCCTAAAAACCAACTTCTGCATATTCGCATACAGAACCCTAACCAACTACCTTCAGCATCTCAAGGAAAATAGCTCGATGGAAGAAAAAAGTTACGTAGAAATGTCAAACAAGTGTAGTACAAATATTCGATCCTTCTGTCAGAAACCATGATAGCTAAGTTGGTAATGTGACTTTTCAATTTTTGGCTTAAGCTTTTTATTTGTCTATTATACTTAATAGCAATTAGAAACTTCTTGTTCCTGTGTGAGCTCATGATTAAGGACTCCGGTTAGGTCAGAAACTAGTCTAGCAATCCCGATCAATATGCGTTCGTAATCCGTTCAATCTTTCAACCGTAAAATTTCACTTACGACAGTAAAATGTAAATGCAGAAAAACAGTGAAAAGGTGCCAAACTTAGAACTCAACTACCAACTTTTATCAGTGTTTGCAATATGGAATTTATTCAAAGAAATTCTCTCTAACTCTTCAAACTAAAAGCAATTATAATGCATCTTGGGATAGGTGGTTGAACTCTTCTCAAAGAGGGTGAACGACCGGATATTTATGAAGAAATATCTAAAAGGAAAATTAGTGTTGAAACACCCTTATAATAAAAGTTACAGCGGTCGATGACACGTTGTTCTACAATTAATTAAAATGAACCTTATTGCTCAGAAAATAAAGACTTGAAAAGTGTCAACGATGTCGAATAGACATTGAAATTGAACGAAGGGTTATTATTATATTTAATGGAAGTAAATTTTATCCAAAACTACACTTGTATGAAAATTTTGTTCCGCCTTCGATACAAGTAGAATCTAGTAGCTAAGGTTTATTAATTATACTTAGACTTAAAAAAGAAGAAAATGGCTATTGTTCTCAAAATACAATTGTAATTGGCAGTTGGTTTCTATGCATAACCTGAACGCTGGAGATATTATTAACCATTGTAAACTACAAAATTTAATATTCTAAACAGTCATATCTTCACTAAAAACCTATACCATCTAATTGTGAAACCAAAAAAAACCTGCACAAAGAACAAAATTACATGGAAAAACATTTTTAAAGTTGTTGTTACAAATAAGAGTACTGCAAAACAACACAAGTAATAGAAAGTTTGAAATATTGGCGTTACGAAGCCTCTTTTACGCGAGTTTTCAACTTTACTTTCAAAGGCTTTTTTCAGTCGGCACTTTCTCCAAAGCCAGTGTTACTGGGTCCAATAGTACTGTGACCGCAGATGTTAGAAACAAATGTTTTGGAGAAGCCTTCTCGGTAGATAAAAAAGGGAGCTGCAGAAAAATGTTAACGGATGCATAATGTTTCAAGTAACATTTATAATAGTTGTCTGCTAAAAAAATATTATTTAGTTGTTTACTATTGAACACATTTTGTAGTCGTAAAGCGACGTTCCTTTTTATGTTATTCGGCAAATAAATTCAGGTAACAATAGCTTTGTTAGTAAGTTGTTAATCCAAGGTGACTGTTATCTTTATACGAAATTTCATCGAAATCGCTCCAGCTTTTTGGTGTGAAGTAGTTATAAACATACATATACCCACTAACTTTACTTTGCAATTAATAATATTAGTTTGTTTCAAAATTGTAAAACAATTCGATTTCTAAGAGTTCTTTCTACCTCCGTAAAGAAACAAAACACTACCTCACAAAACTCCTAATTACGCCGCATCCAACTTTTCATCATCTACAAAAACACAACTAGCCCTGGGCAGAACAGAGAGTCCTTTGCAGGGCTCTTTCAAGTCGCATGTATTGCAATCGTGGCTTTTTACATTCTCCTTTTATATTTACAGTTGAATGAACTTACAGTAGAAGTTGAGTACCGACTTATTTTGTTATTGTCGTGGTGTTGTTTTTTACGATGTAGGTTAAGCAGTTTTGGCTGTCACCAAGCACCGCATTTTCTTTCGGTGCGTTACCTGTAACGAAACAAACAGATTCTATTAATACGATGGTTACACAAAAAATCTAATAATAAATCTTATTCATGTATGTTATAAAAATAATACGTTACACCCTGTTCATCGTCTTCAAAAAGAAGGTTGTCAATTCGACTGTGTGTATATTTGTATCCTAAGAACATCGAACTTTACCGATTATGTTGATTCTTTTTTTATTTAACGTGGACTAGCTATTATTTGGTCCCATTAAAAATCAAGAAGTTTCGTTCAGTAGTTTTCATTTAAAGTCAGTTGAAATTTTGAATTTTTTTAACCTAACTGTACAGACGGTCTCAGCAATTGTAGACCAGTAAGCGAAGAAATCTCAAAACGCTATTTGTGACAATCTCAGCTGTAATACAACTCACCTATATACCACGAGCTCTAACGGCAGTAATTTTACCGTTGTGGGAAGGAGACGGCGATACTTTCTTGATAGCGGTGTCTAGCTTGCACCGCATTTTTGTTATTAGAGGGTACAGTGAAAGGGTAGGTCGCGACAAACTTGCAAGCCATCTGGCCACGGTCTCCCGCATAATATTGTTACTGGCACAATGCCAAGACGATTGCTAGCAAGTGCAAGCCATGGCAGATGTCTTTGTGATGTATTACGTAAAGAGAAGAGGAATTTTATGGTATACCATCGGTTCCTATTGATCAGACTGCCATAAAAGTAACATGTGTCAATATTATTCTGTTGTTAGTATTTTTGCCACAAAAACAAATTGATTACTATGGTAATATTTTAAAAAGGTACATTTAAATTTCCTTCCAATTTAATGTCGATTTTAAGCATTTTCACCAAAACTTTTTACTGTTAAGTTATTCATTTTCTTTTCTTATTGTAGAAACGTAATACAAATTCGAAGGTCGGGCTTATAATGTAACGCTGTCTCAACACTTCAAGAACGTAAATGTATTGTATATACTGAGTATAGATATTATAGAGAAAGTGGTGTAGTGGTAAACAACAGAATTTGCTGGCAAATATTTTGACCAGTGACAGTCATACAAACTGCAAAATTATGTCTGTCTGTCACGCTGTCTAAACGACGCAAACAAGATCAATATTTGATATGCACTTGGATTATAATTCGAAGAAGGAAAAGAACTAGATTTTGCCACAATAATCGCCATCCATATGAAAGTTACTACAGATAAAAGCTTCAATCACTCAAGTTCAAATACATTCACTTTAATAGTCTACAGGCAACAGGATATCGGAGTACACATTCTAAAATTGCCTCGTGTTACGTAGATAACTGCAGTTATAATAGGTTGACTTTTGCACAGGCACGTGTATCGATTGAATTTGTAATACAGTGTCAGTATCTGTATGAGCTTTTAAAGTAACGATTATCCTGTCGTGATAGTTCAGTGAAATACAAATAGAGAGACAAGTGTAAGATGGATAATGGCCTAAGTACATGTAGTTGATGTAAGTACATGCAAAAACAGTTGCAGAGTAAGTATCGCTTTCTAAAAACGGTGAAGGAAAACATCGTGAAGAAACCAGCACACTTGTTTGTGTGTGTTAAAGCAAGTAAGGCCAGCGGGTGGCTTAAATTTAAACTGAAACCAGATTTTAATCAACCATACAAAATAAAGAATCGTTAAAGCAAGACCATGTTAATTTTATGTGACTTTTTAGAATGGCAGTAGAGAAAAGACAGCAAATAGTTCAGAAAGCCTACGAAAGACGGCAAAGAAAGTTACCTAACCTCAACTACTTAAAAGAACTCCTTAAGCCTAAAATGTAAGGAGAAAAGGCCTAAAACTGAAACTAAAAGATTTCTACAAAAGTGAACTTTATAGGTATGCCTAATACAGTAGAGAAGAAAATAAAAGAAATGTTTTCAGAGAGAATTTGCTCAGGAAATTTCAACTAAGATAACTGCCAATACTTGACTTCTGAGTCCACTAGACAACAACACCTTGTGTTAATGAAGCTACTTGTAGTATTTTCAACCTCAATAACTATAATAAAATCGCAGAAAATTGAAAACTATATATATAAGCTTATAAGCTGCTATAAAAATACCTTTGATTTTTATAGAAGCTTTTGCGTCCTCTCCAAGCGATATGGAAGCCAAAAATATAGATAATTATAATCAGAGATACAATTTTTGAATGTTTGTTTTAGCTGTTTGTCAGTGCCTTTCCGTGAGATGAATTAAGCGTGGCTTATCAACTTTTGTATTTGGGTAAGCTTCACTTAATATTTACTGTTTGTTTCGTGTTGTTTCGTGACAATCGGTTTATGAATAAGCAAGATATATTATGTTAATTTAGACAATCACGTAAAAAAAATTTCACAAGATATAACCAAAAAATACAGACCGAAGTCACTTTACAGCGGAACGAAGTCACTGGCTAACCAGCTCAAAATAATTAAGATAAAATTGGTACAAACAAATTGTAGACAAAAAGTCAAAGATCTTAAAAGTATGGAGAATAGCCAACGTTTTCCATTTTATCTTGTAACAGGATAAACAAAAGAAAACAAAGGAAGAAACTCCCTTAACGATTTAATTTTCCTACATTTTTTTCCTTTATCGTACTGCCTGTAATTTAATGCCGTTGTGCGCAAAAGTACACAAAAACGTTCCCATGTGCGAATAAAATAAACAGAAAAACAAATTAATTAATTAAATATTTCGATTAATATATCAAAGTATTTGTACCTGCTTGAGAAGTTATTTATACATTTGTTTATGTAATAATAGAAACTCTATCCTCCTTTATTACTATTTAATATACTTTTCGTAGGTACTTAAATTACATGACCTATTGAACCTTGAATAAACTGTGGAATGGATTTTTACCCGTGGACAAAATCATTTCCATAATATTGAAAGGATCATTGATCAAATGATTAAAAATGAGACATTTTCTTGTTTGTATGTCGTTCCAGCTGGATTTTTTGTAAATCAATTTTGAGGCACTTCCCGATAGGCTAGCAGGCTAAAATTTTCAGGGTAGCTTCGTAAAACCCTGAAAAATACGCATGAGTAAGCCGTTGCATTATTTAATAACAAAAAAAACGGCTGGATCGATTTTGATAAAATTTGAATGGAGTGACGTTTAAAAACGTGGATATTCAGATTTTTTTAATCTATTAATTTATTTTCGAATTTATTTGAGCTTTTCTGCAAGTGTCTATCATAGAAATATCACATCTATTAGGTAATTACATCTAAAGTTTACAGAAAACAGTAACTTTTATATTTTTAGGATAAAATGTTGCTAAACCAACTTTCAAGAAGTTTTTGCACCACACGAGTTAATACGAAGTTTCACGAAGTGTCCCGAAGTTTTTACAAAGGTCCGTGATCACTCATTGTCAATTACGCTGACCTGAATTTTTACACCACAAACCCTGAATTTTTCTTCTAACTTCTCAAAATTATGAAGTGTTTTTCTATAATAAAATATCTACAGTCAACATGAAAGAAAAATGTCATTTGAACGTTTTTTGGTTCAATAAATAAATAACGTTTTATAATTTTCGTAATGTAAACATAAGTGATTTGCAGAAAATGTTGTACGCCAATATTTGCTTTTTGTTTACGTTTACGGAATTATTCATTTAATATTAGAGTGTGTTGAAAAAAAATCCTGCTACGCAATTTAGGTTCGAGGAGACTAAAATAATGACGTTTAGCATCCAAATCTAATTTATACGCTCTAAAATTGGAGGTAATTTAATTACGCTGACCTAAATAATCATCAACATTTTCCCATTTATTTTACTCTAGAGGCTAATTTAATATTAAACATTACATTAAAAACATAAACTCACATCCGGTATTGCGTAATTTAAAAATAACAATTTTAATTTACAATATTAAAGGCTTGTTTCACCACCGCCACATGAGTTCCCGTTAAATTACTTCCCAGATTTTTTCATACAAAGAAGTTAATTTTTTCCATTTATCTGCACGAAAGCGGCTAATCAGTATTTGCGAAACAGGCTCTTCATTTACAGGTTCTTGTTGCTGAAAAAAACTGCAAAAATGCTACTACTTCTAACTATGTCAATTCTAAAATTACCAACTATTTCGTTTGGAGCCCTAAAAATACCTTTCTCATTTGCTAATTACAACATTTCCCCTTTTAATTCGTCATCAAAATCCGAATGTTAACATTTGACTGTGTATTTCGTTGTGTCATCGCTAATTCTGGCCACCGACCGTCCCATTGTCAATCTAGCATATTTGCCATTCATGGAACGTCCGTGTTTACTGACGTTCTCCCCAATTGGGTCACAGCTATAACAATGCTTTAAATGCACGGTGTACTGTTCCCACAATCTGGAATCGCCATTTTATTTTAGATCACCTATAAATCTGCTTGTACGACCAATTTTTTATTTCACACGTTCCCGTTTGCGAAATCCTTTGTAATTGGTTAACAATTTTTTTTGGATTAATAGTATTGAAATATGGTCCCAAATGTTGGAGCCGAGCTTTTAAAATGGGAATTTTTAGGGAGTTTAGAAACAAAAAAGGCAAAAGAGGCGACACAAATTTCTTTGACAAACTCGAAACCCAGTAACTGAGACAAATTGTCAAATAAATATATATATATCTTAAACATTAAACCGATCTAAATTAAAAAATGTATATTCAGGCAAAAAATATCATAAAGCTTCTCATTAATAATTTTGAAATCGGAATTCGACCTTAATTACACGCTAACGTTTCCAGGCTGTACCAAATTCAAGTAAGACTAGAATCTTGGCGATAAGTCTTCTTAAGCTTAAAAGTTCATCGGGTTTTATAATAAATAGCGAACGTTCAAATTATACAAAAGCCTTTCCAAGTAAATTGACTGTATCTACTATCCTTGTTACCTTAATCTCAAGCCCGTTCAAATTGATTGATTCGACATCTCTAGCTTAACGTTCAGTAAACGTCTTATCTTCTTTATTTACCTCATAAATCACATAAAGTACTTCCATTTAATAATTTATTTACTTAACGAATACATTCTAATTCAATGGTAAATTATATTCAGTTATTTGGTCAAACTGAACAATTAATATTGGTACCAAATTTCTTTGAGTTCTGAATCTCATTATGAAAGTTAATATTTCTCGAGCGTTCGTTTTTTGTTATTACAGTTCCGAAGATCCAGTGGACCTTCCATATTTACTTTGACCATCTGATATTAAAATGCTAATACCAAAAAAGGTACCTACTTTATTTTTATTGGCGTCCTACGAAATCTCGGCTTGCAAAAACTTTTGCAGCCACCAATGTTTACCCGGCAGTTAACGGCACTTGTGCTCTCAGTTATACCTTATCATTTCAACTTTGCTGGACGCTTTTTGTTTGTTAGAAGTCTTAGACTGATTGAGCTTCAGGCAACGGAAATTGAATTTTAGCGCGCAAGACCAAGGGTTCATTTTAGATTTATTGTTTACTAGATTTGCTCGGCAGTAAATGCTATCGGAAAATAGTTTGGTTTTGTCACATGATTGGTGTGGCGACTGTTTGCGCTGGCCTTTGAATTGATGGGTTTGTGTTCCAATTTATTTGAGTTTAAATGTTGATTGTCAGTTCCACTATTCTAGATAACAGTGATGTGTTACATGTGTTGGACATGTTAGTAGTAAAACAAGAAATAAAATTTAGATTGTTGAAGGAGACAAAATGTGCCTTAGAATAAATTCGAAAAACCTGTCAGATACTGATTTTCAAAACCCACATATCTTTTGTCATAATTCAGAGCGAAAACCTAAGTTCATAAAGCGTAGATGGAAAAAGACAACTGCAAAAAAATCCAGATCTTGAAAGGCTGAAAAAATCCCAAGATGGAAACCCCAATGTTTTTATAGCCTTACGAAATCTTTAGAGAGCATTTCCCAAATGGAATGAAAGACCGTAGATGTCGTTTGCACGAAGAATGGCCCAAGAAATTTAGATCTATAGAAATGTAAATACTTTGAAACTTTGAAGGTGTCAGTCGCTTTCCAACTCCAGTATTGAAGAACGAAGAAAATGCTTTATAAAGTTTTAAGTGCTTCAAAGATTTCTGTTGACGATGTGTTCGATTCTTGCATTGCCTATATTTCTAGATTAATGTGTCTTTTATTCGCAGTTTAGTTTTATCTGAAAGCATATTGTCTCTTTATTGGTTTAAGCTCTAACTGAATATTATTGTTACCAGAATGTTTCTAACACTTACAAACACAAATCAGATACAGGTTTAGATTTTTTCTATTAATACTTATTGCCTATGAAGGAGACAAAAAAATATTTGTGAAAACTAAAAATCGGTAGATAACACCAAAAAATAATTTCGTCCTTCGGATTCATAATTATTTACGGTTTAATGTTGTTTAATGTTTTACGACCGAATAGTTTCAGATCCAATTGAGGACTTAATTATAATTAGTCGTCGCATCAATTCATGATTAAGAACTCTGGTTTATTGGTTAAATACCCATTATTAAATAAATATATACGACATTCAAGTTTTGAACAACTCATGCCCAAAACAAGCTTACCAAGTTAGAAGATTATGTAAACACACGTCTACCAAAATTCTTGGCGTAACCATTATCATCGTCTATTTAATAAACGCAAAGCCTTCTATCAAAAGAACCAAAAACCGCACGTCTGCCTCCTAAGGCCAAAATTCCTTCACCAATTTCTGGAAAAGCATCGTCACGCAGCATATTATCAATAAAGCCATCACATGTCGCCACACAAAATTAAATTTTGCTAAAGGCTTAACCACAGTCTAAGCTATATTAAATTTTAGGAAACAATGTTAAATTAATGAATATGCAAATGACTCCTCTAAGGATTTTATTTACATAAAATTTCAAATATTAATGGCTTTTGATTGTGTTTGGTTCCGAGATGATGATATTTATTTACAGGTCTGAAATAATAAATTATGTCTGTAGTGGTCATGTTTGATGATGCTAAATTAGTTCTTGGTTGTTTGATAAATGTAGCTTTAGCTAATTTAGAGAATAACTTTTTATCGTATGTATTTTTAATTTTATGCTGTGATCCATTTTCATGATTAAAGATTTCTACGTAACCCAGTTTGTGATCAATTATACCATAAGTTTAAATTTATTTATCGATACTCAACTATTTACATGCCAATTGAAGACATACAGCCCGAGAATTGAATCATGGCACTATTATTAAATTGCCAGCCAATATCAAAAGCGATCAAAATACAATTTCAGTGGCAAATAGTTCCAATACAGATGTGTAAAGATATTGAATAACAGATGGGACCAGTTCAACTAACTCGATTATACCCAATACTTGTTAAGTGGGACATATTTATTCAAGTAACTTTATATAAATAGATTCACTGGGACCTTTGGCCTCTGATTCGGTTTCAATGGTACTTAGAAGATCTTTGGACCAATCAATAACTATGGAGTTTTCCACCATTTTAGTCATTTATTATTTCCACGCTAAGAAAGACGCTTAATAACCTTTTTGATGAAACTTGTATGATATGTATGAGCTAAAATATTTTAATACATTCAAAAATGTTACAAATCTAAATCAACATAGAATTTACATTTTAGATTTTTTTCGCCGTTTGCATTCGTCAATATTTGGCGCATCGCTTTGCGGATTTGCCGCTTCGGTACCTAACTATGTCAAACTATTCATATTTTAAGCAAAAACATTATATTTTGAATCAATACACTCTAAATAAAGAAATTTTGCATAGATTTTTATACCATGGGCACAATATCATAACCATGATTTTCTTTTTAGTTATCTCAAAGTCAGTATTTGATAACGAGTGCCACACTTAGGAATTTAATTGTAGTGTCGCAGAGGATTTAACAAACATTCAAATCTCACGCACTCAGGCACCCCGACTCGGGACAAGCATTCATAATCACATCCACGCTGTGCGGCGTTCGAACCCTCAACACGTCGCGCACAGTGGGTTTGCCTTAGTGACCTCAACCACTCTGCTAGTAGCGCAGTCTGAAGTTAATGATTCGTAAGGAAACTTGACGTCAACATAAACTTCACTTAACGACAGTTAATTCAACATAAACCAAACGAAGAAAAGAAAAAAAAACACTCAACGTCGCTAAAGAATTCTAAAGATTAGGATGTGAGAAAGCTATCGTGCGTTCAAAGAAAAAAAGTCCATCTATCAGACGGGATTTGAACGAAAGGCAATTTATACAAAAACGTGACGATAACGACACGATGTACGCAAAATGTAGGACGTCTACAGTAAGTGTAGGATGTTCGACGTACGCAAAATGTAGTAAAATGTAGGGCGTTCGATTTATCCTGACAATGGGAATGCTTACAATAGCAGTTGCTGCAATTATTTTCCTTTTATGGCATAACGAGTTCTCGATTTTATACGCGTTCAACTTTTGTCAAAGCACGCATAATCTGTGCAGGAATATCGATTCAAATAAATATTTTTAATTGATAATGTGTTGTTTTACTTGCATGTTTTTTGTATAGAGTGTTTTTATCGCATTTTAGTGTCGGAGGGTGGACGGTTATAGTTTAGTTGAGTTAGGTTTTGTGATGTTTGGGAATTGTAGACATAAATACTTGTGTTTAGGTACGTATTAAGATTTTTCATGGTCCCCTTATTATATCTTCTGGTGCTAGATATGATCTCCTTCTTAATGAATGGAAATATTCCATTTTTATGATCCTTTTCGTTTAAAATTGGTTAATTTTAGGCGACGTTATCATCAAAATGATGAATAAATTTTACCTCAATGAAATAACAAAAATTACTCACAGTACTATTACAATGTACAAAACTAGATTGCCTCGATTGACAATTAATTCAGTTATTCAGGCCATACCTATAATTCGCAAACACAAGAGCTTCACACACACCAACAGCGGTCGATCATGTCAATTCAATTCATTGTTTGCTTCTGTAACAAATATTCGCTAATTAGCAACGACCTATTTCCGAATATGTATCATGACTTATTCAGATTGAAACGTGCTGAATACTGAAATATATTTTCTGATATGTATCAAATATGTAATTTGAACAATTATACCTGAAATGCATATTAAGTTTCGATATGTTTCAAAATTCAATGCTTATTTCGCTTCACATTTGAAATTAACTATCACTTTGCACGTGGTGACATATTACTCATATTTTAATATTATATTTTACATGAATCTACGGGTTTTTGTTTTGTTATGTATACATATATTTTTAGTTTTTGTGACAACGGCGTATAATTTCGTCGGTACTTAGCATTATCTTTATATTCATCCACCATAGAACCAATAGCTATTCTGTGGTTTTGATGCATATCTGGGTAAGTTGTGCATAATTCCCTTTTTTTTAGAGCTGCCATTTCAAGCCGGTTCTTCTCCAATCCGAATGTTATTTTGGGACTACGCACTTAGTGTCATTAATGATTTAATATAACGTTTCTGAACTTGTTTTAGGACAGCAAGAAATAAATACATTTAGATTTAATATGATTTTAATTTGTTAATACCAACCTACAACAAGGTCTAGACGACTGTCAGTACGTTATCGTCTTTTCGATAGCCTTTTTGATAGCCTAAAGCAAGCTCGATCAATTAATTTCAAGTATCACCTTTGAAGTCTTTTGATCTTTGCCTTAAGGGGAAAGTGAAGCAGACAAAGACTGCTTAATTTAGTCTCTCACTTGACGTCTTTGCAAAAGGAGTGGAACTGACCTAAAAGTATATCCACCATGCAGTTACTTTAAACTTTTTGTGTCCAAGTGATACCTTCTACCACTTGTCAACTACGTTTCCCATTAATACGCTGCCGTATGGATACATAAATCTTCATCATAAATTAATACCCAATACTTTCCTGGACTCCGGACCGAATTATGATGTTAGCGGATGAGAGAAAGGTGACCTTTTCTGAATGCTTGGCATCGTGTGATTGAAGTTCATGATTGATTAACTTCTAATAGTGTAAGTGGTTTTTGCCGTACCTACTAATATTAAAACAAAGACCAATCTACAAAAATTGCGGTCCAGCTGCCAAATTTGTAGGGAGAAACATATGTCTTTACTAGCTGTTCCCCGCGACTTTGTCCGCGTGGTTAGAAGAAATTGCGACTATAACTTGAGATTTAAACTATCCTATCTCTCAAGTTGGATCGAACTGCACATGGTGTGCGAATTTTATTATAATCGGTTAAGTGGTTTAGGAGTCCATTGAGGACAAACATATATTATATTAAGATTGGCCTAAAATCTCTACTCCTTTGGTATCTTTCTACACCTTTCCACCATATCATGTTCCACCACACACACATTCACAATTATTATGACACACTCCTCGGCATCTTCTCGTGTTGTATAAACAACATTTGATGGTAAAATATATCTTAATCCAACGCAGTCAACACTTCGAGTTCCACAAAGCAGATATTGTCGTTTATATTAAACAAATCTGTTAGGGAATGTTAAATTAGATGTCTTCAATCCTTTTGTTACATTCAAAGGAGGATTTAATGTGAGAGTAAGCGTTAAGCACTCTGAGGTATTGTTAATAATAATAAAGCGTTCTGATATTAGTTAATTGTTTTTTGATAACGATAAACATGATCATACGTATTTGTAGCTTTGTAGCAAGTGCAGGACTAAAATCCAAACAACACACTGCGTTCCAAAACTGGGGTTATAGACGTCGGCAAAGAGGCTGCCAGGTTATAATGGGATTGAATGGGTCACGTCTGCCGCATGGGCAGTGACCGCTGGGCAAAAGTCACCATACAGTGGGAGACAGTGGATGACAGCGGCGCCGTGCTCTTGGGTGGTTCCATTTGGCTCAGAACAAAGATGTTGGGCCTGACATGTGTCTGTCTGTATGTACTTAACTGCAGCTAAGGCAACTATCATTACTTGGTGTTTTGCTCTTTTCTGTGACCAGAGATTCCTGAAATAGCTATTGCAGAAACATGTACCTTAATAATATTTTTATGAGAATCTTTCATCCAGCAGTTTAAAAAATATAAACTGTTTTTTTAATACGACGAAACTATATTTTTGTACCTTACAAGTGACGTACCGGCGCCACTCTAATTTTCATTTTATTCGATGCTATAAATAAACTAAAATCTAAATAACATCGATTGTGTGTCAAAGCGCGGAATATTTTTATAACTGCCTAGTAATTTGCATGTTAATTACCTCACTATAATTTGCATGGAAAATTTTCATTTTCATAATTTAATCTGGTTCAATTTAGTTTGTTGGTGTAAGCGTCATTCTAATTGCTAGCACGGACCTCAATTAGCCAATAGTTACCTACACATATGTGGGTAAGTAGCTGGATACCTATACTTAACAAAAAAATCTTAAAAAACCGAATGACAATTTGTTTTGTATTATATCAGCTACCAACTGAATCCACGCCTACCAACTGGATATTCAACGTCCCACTGCAGGGCAAAGGCCTTCTTTTCCTCATAATGTCACTCCCATTTATACTGTCTATTCTTAACTGGGGTCAAGGGCGAACAAATCGAGCTCCTAACGCAATCTCCTGGATATATGGCACACATATACCGGCCAACGTTTTCAACATAAATAAAGTTTCAAATTACACTACACATAACTATAATTATGTATATTATACTAACTGTAAACTAAACAACTATTTATATCAATGAAACATGAACTTCCCTGTAACGTAGTTACCGTATGATAGACGACGTTCCCTTTATTGATGGATGGCAAAAGTTTCGCATTAGGTCCCGAAACTAGTTTTAATTTGAGGAAAGGGTTAATGTATTTTTGTGCTGTCGTAGCAAGAAGTTGTATTATATAGTTAAACACCGAACAAATTATTTATAGGATTCAACGTAATTGCCATTATAATTATTATTAACTAGCTGTTGTCCGCGACTTTGTCCACGTGGTTAGAATTTTTCCCGTTTTTTCCACATTTTCCATTGTATCTTCGCTCCTATTAGTCACAGTATGATGTTATATAGCCTATAGCCTTCTTTGATAAATGGTCTATTCAACGAAAAAGATTTTTTTTAATTCGAACCAGTAGTTCCTGAGATTAGCGCGTTCAAACAAAAAAAACTTCAGCTTTATAATATTAAGTATAGATTAAACAACGAATTATTACAAACAAATACCTATTTTATAACACACGTAACTGCCATTTTAATCATTATTTATTTGGCCAAAAGTACAAGAAACTTTTCTTTGAAAGTCAACACTCTAGCATCAGTTATATGATTGTATGAAAACGTGAATGATGAATGAATTCTATATTCATACGAAAGCCATACAAAACGTTCAAACAGTAAAGATGAAACACAATGCCGGTGAAAGGATAAACTTTGAACGTAAGTCATTTCGTTTGCTGACTCACCTACAAAGTTACATGGGAAATTGTTTTGCAATAAATAATATTTGTTGAAAGGTTTTCGTAGGAGCAAAGATGGCATCCTTATCATTTACGATTGACTAATTTATAATTTCGTAACGTGAGTCAAATTAACATAAAATAAACAACAAACTTATCATTTTAAACACACAAGTATAGTTACAGAACCATAGAAGGACGAAATATTTATTTATTATAAACACAAACTATCATTTTAGGCAGACTCAATACAATAGTGGTTTACAAAACACAAAAGATTTGAAATTACATACGACTATTAAATAAAACACTAAACTTAAAAAAATAATTTGGAATACAAGAGCCAGTTGGAATCGCGACACTGATCGGATACAGTCCAAAATATTATTATTAAGCATTTATTTTCAGGACTTCTGGACCAAAAGTCCATAAAATGTTAGTAACAATGGTCTTAACCTAGTGTTAGTGATTTAATATAATATAAATAAATAAACCTAATTCTACATTACAGTCTACATCGCGTGCAGTCTAATCCAATGGCCCAATATTAGACTGTCCCATTTATCACACAATACGCTCAAGATGCTGTGTGAACTGCCACGCATTCTGCGGAGGAGGGAAGCGCAACGTTTTCGTATGATTGCATGGAAACCATCAACTCTGGCCTCCGCAAACATGCCTGAGAATACATCGATCACACATGAAAAAATATACCTCGAGTTTTATTCTAGAAAGAGGTATCGTGGACTCAGGTAACTGGGTAGAGGAGGTCAGATCGACAGTCGTTTTTTTGTTAAGACTGGAAGCCAACACCAACATTGTTAGGAAAAGACTAGGTTGATGATCAGGTTTGTTCAAGCGCAGGCGCGCAAGAGCCTTTTAATAACGTAACTACATATACGTTACGTACAATTTTAATTAAACTTACCCATTTCAGTAAAGTCTCGCTAGGGGCACGATTACTGCATTATTTATAGATCTCCTTGGGCAAGGTCCTTGTAAATTGTTTTTGTATGAAATTGCTACGAATTAAGTCGTGGAGTTAAAGCTATTTCGAATTCTAGCTGTTGAAGTTATTTAAACAAAAGGTATATCAAAACGAATATTTAAAATATTGCGTCATAATAGTCCGCGAAATTGTTTTTTTATTTTTACCATTGCAAAGCGGCTTTCAATTATTATTATTCTCTTTTCAATGTATTTCGACTGAAGGGATAGTTTATTTCATATGAATGAAAAAGAGTTTATAATGCTTTGAATTTAAGTTAGAATTTTCAATAAAGATTATCCAACACTATCCCGAAATAACTAAGTCCACGTTATTTAAACTACAGCATGCAGACACAGAACAAATTATATGAATTTACATTTATGTAAGCTTAACTTGAGCACTTTAATTTAATTCACATTCAATTTCGCTTTGATAATCCAATTAAACGTTTAAAGTAATTAACGCTGCGAACAGGACTATTCCAATTCAGAAGTTAATTTGGGGTGACCAATAAATAGGTTGCTTTATTTGAGTATAGAAGTTACTGCTAAGTAAAGTTGTTTAATAATGAAGCAATACAATACATACAATGAAGCTATTAAATAGGAAATAATTAAAGAGTATTTTTTGCAGTTTACAACTAGTCACACATCTATCTATACTAATATATAAAGCTGAAGAGTTTGTTTGTTTGAACGCGCTAATCTCAGGAACTACTGGTCCAAATTGAAAAATTCTTTTTGTGTTGAATAGAACATTCTTCGGGGAAGGCTTTAGGCTATAAACCAACACGCTGCGACTAATAGGAGCGAAGATACAATGGAAAATGTGAAAAATCAGGGCAGGTATAAATCATTACTTATATGATGAAGTCGCGGGCAACAGCTAGTTTAAAATAATAGTTTTCAAGTGCTCGTCGAAGTCAAGAAACGGTCGGCTCAAAAGTATATTCAATTAAAAATGTTACATGTTTTCAATTCTTCTCCTTGTCGTTGAGCTATAAAGACACTATCATAATAAAATACCTATATATTTTACCAAGAACTTTCTCCGTATGAAACTGTCTATCGAATTACATTTTTTCCCCGGAAGAGGCGGCAAGGAAAAATAAATCTAATATTCGAACGTAAACATAATCCATCATAACCTTAGCAAACAAAATCATCACTTATTCTTAAAACAGTCGTGTTCGGAAACAAGTTTATAACTGAAATATTCATGTCAGACTTGACACTAGAATATTTTGTTGAATTAAGTCCAGTGTATCTTGTCGCCGTCGCATTGCAGTTAAAAGCATGGATCTTTATGTCCGTGGTGCAGGTTTGATTCCAACGCAGGAAAAGTATGAATTTATTAAATACCCTTTATTATCCTTCAAAATGAGCTTTAAACTGATATTTCTCAATCTACATCGAGAAAGAGGAGGCGGAGCTCGTGGCTAAGCTATAACCGCATAAGTGATTCATCACAGGTTAAGCTATGCTTGACGCGGTTGGTCCGTAGATGGGTGACCATCTTTGTCATAGCGAGTTCCTCCGTGTTTCGGAAGGCACGTTAAATTGTGGGTCCCGGCTGTTATTCCTACATCTTTGACAGTCGTTACAGGTAGTCAGAAGCTTGAAAAGTCTGACAGCCAGTCTAACCAAGGGGTGTCGTGTTGCCCAGTAACTGGGTTGAGGAGGTCAGATAGGCAGTCGCTCCTTGTAAAACACTGGTACTTAGCTGAAACCGGTTGGTCTGGTAGCCGACCCCAAAATAGTTGGAAAAAGGCTAGGCCAATGATGAGATCGAGAAAGATGTAGATTGATAAATATCCCATTTCTATTACCATAAGGCGCTGCGAAACGACAAATATTTATTCGATTCATGCGAATAAAAATGATAGCAAGCAGAACTGGGTGTAAAAGCAAGCATAATTTGGTTTGAATTTCATGAGCATGTTTTGTTGCGTTGACAGAGTTGTAACTGTTTTATTAAATAAGGGGAAACGAGGATTCCGCGAGGATTTTTGGTTATTTTTCCGTATGTGTTCTGAATTTTAAGCGATGTGTAATATTTTGTTTGTAGTCGAAACTAAATCGAGTTGTGATGTTTTAAGTTTTCAGCACTTTTGTATTTTGTGTAAACATTTTTGGGTGTTGTAGAATGTGCGGATTAGATTGTGAAACAAAAGCAGATAACGATGTAGTCTTTATAATGAGATGTATATTTTCAAAACGCTGTGATGACTACACATTTGTGCATATGTAAATCTCGATTTATGTTTGTTACAGAATATTTTTTACAAACACCAGGTCTTGTAGTAAACTTCAATTTTTTAATAGACTTAAAATAGTCAGTGGTTCTCAATTTTACCGGTTATATTAATGGCTGTTTCATGAAATAATCATCATTAACGATTGTCGAAATATTACTTAAATTTAAAAAAGATTAAAAAATACTATTATGGTTAGGGAATAATAAATAGGCGTAACAGCGTACTGTACGATATCGACCGGCATTAGATACACAACCCAAACATATGAACACAGAGATACTCGTTCAATATTACCTCTAAACCATAGAAACAACCTCAAAAAAGAACGGACGGTAATGATTCTGTAATTATTAAACCAACATACATAGATACATACATACATATACACCTGTAGGAAACAAAATAAGATTAGTTGTGGTCACGTGACGTGAAACAACAATCTGTAATTATTTGGAATTGATTCGACGATAACAAAGCACTAGTGCGTGTAATTATGGGATAGACAAGATTAAATTTTGGTTAACGCCCTTGTAGATTTTAGGAGACAAAAAAGGTTACGGTGGCTGTTACATACAAGAAAACACGCTATGCGTTCTCTCTCTTTATTTATATTTTACCACATTGCTATTTGATACTAGTTTTGCTATTTAACGCTGTTTTATAAAATTTAAAATTATATTGTAATAGTTTCTTTTCAATGTACCTTATGGAGTTTTTCCATAATAATGACATTTTGGAGCGTGCACCTCGAGTTATTACGTAACGTTTTAAAAGTGCCTGTAAACAGACTATTTGAAATTAAATCTTGTTTATTTTTTGTTTTGATTTTATGCACGTTTTACAGTTATAAAGGGTAAATTTAATATTGGACAAAAACAATATACACTCTATATTACCGTTACTGAAGCCACAAAAATTGTTCGCGATTCCAATGCATTCTTTTGTCTCTTATTCGTAAAAACAAAATTAAAATTGTTTTGAGTACTGAAAAGCGCGAAATCGCTTTTTTACTGAAGTATTTTAATTATCACAGGCTTTGATGTCATCAGATAAATCCGACAGTTTTCGATTCATAATAATGCGTCGCTAAAAAAGAAATCTTAAAACGCTTTTTAAGCGCTAACAGAATTTTTCACCTACCTTTCTCAGTAAAACTTAACTGCAATACATAACGAATGATTCCAAAGGGGCCTTTATTTTTATAAGCGTTGACATTTATGGTGCTTCATTCTATAAAGGCGCGGGTTTATTTATTATACATTTATGATACGTCACTCCCTCCAACGTGAAACGTGGATGGAAATTTAAGTGAGTTGGTGTAACTCCTCAAGTCACGTGATCTTGAAATAAGTTACTTATAAGGATGAAAAATAGAAGAGGAAATTTTTGAATATCTTCAGCCAAGAAATGTGAGGTTTGATGTGAAGTCAAGTCAAATGGTCAGGTTTTTTGGAAGAAAATTTTAAGGTCTTACTACTGCATTCAATTGCAATATTAGTATACAAGTAGGTATGTATTAAAAAGTGCGTATATTATGTACCCATGTGTGCGTTGGGGTGAAACTCAAATGGCTGAATCAATATACTTTTAACTAACTGAGTCATAACAAAATCTAATCCCATACGTCTTGATTTGTGAAAAAAAATATAAAATAAAAAAAAAACTAAATTTTGATCATTATTTTTATTCAACATCATAAATTTCTCACCTCTGATTCCACGTACAGTCATTACCTCTCATAATTCTCAGTAAAATGCAAGTAAAACCGTCTAAACTAGGTCGTCGCTAGCAAACCTAATTTCTCGTATAAAAAGTGTTGACAACATCATTACTGCAGTAACAGGGTTGAGATAGAAATACATCTTCTTGACATAAAAATAGCTCAATTGAAGAGCCGACGAGATTCCAAACTGGATAACTGGCAATTCTCGAGACAATTTATCTTGAAAGCTATCAGACACCTACTTATTACAAAGCATTCAATTTAATTGCTTGCTGTTTTTTGAATTCAATTTATTTGACAATTGAACTTACGATATAATCATTTGATGAAAACGTTTGTTGCTTTAAGAACATACCTAAGTTAGACTATGTCACCATATTTATGTTGTAAGTGTACAAGTCACCTTTTTACATTCGTTTATCAACCGACTTCTAAAAAGAGGTTCTCAATTCGTTTGTATTTTTTAACTTAAAGAGTTTATACATAATATAAATGATTTTTTTTTTCTCTAGCCCATTGTGTCCCACTGCTGGGCAAAGGCCTCCCCCAAATCCTTCCACGACTCTCTATTCTGGGCCGCATGGAACCAGCCTGCGCGGTAAGCGTTAAGGTCGTCTCGCCACCGCTTCCTAGGTCGCCCACGCCCATACATGAAATAGATCTAAATAATACTATTTTACACATTAATTGGTATAGGACTGCCTACTTCAATTTATTGTTAATGTAAATATCGGAAGAGTAGAATCGACTTTTCTCCGCCAAGTTTTTCCATTGTGAATTCTCCGCCAGCCAAAAATGATAAAACTTTCGTGGAGTAATTAAAAGACAAACAACTGAATTCATGAACTTTGTTAATTTGTCGAAGCCCCTGAGTCGCGTTTTGAAAATCACCTTAAACGGAGAAAGTTCTATATTAAAGCTATTTTCTGAAAAGGCTACCTAAAACTCTGTATTACATTTTTTTAAACGTTTTCTAATATATGAAATTCCCGTGTCCCGATGTTAGTTACCCTTGAGTTTGTTTCGACATTTCTTTTCAGGGTAGTCAGATAGGAAATGTCGACTCCAGCGTTCTCAAAAAAATAAGAAGACATGTAAAAGTAATGTTATATCCTACTTACAGAATAAATGATTTCATTTCAATTCGTACTCCTCCGAAACGGCTTATGCAATTTTTACCAAATTTTATATGCGTATTCAGTAAGTCTGTGAATCGACTAACATCTATTTTTCATATCCTTAAGTATTAAGGGTTGCTCACACTAAAAAAAAATTTTTGTTTTTATTTTTTATAAAGTGGCTTTAAAAAATACATACAACTAGAAATAATTTATTTGGAAAAACAACATTTGCTGGGTCAGTATAGTTTTACTATATTACCCGATTACTTAAAATGTAAGTTATACACGAAGAACAAGCAGAACGATACTTTTTCATTCATTATAATTTTGCTCTCATAAAACCAAATTTAAAATCAAATGTTTAATGCAGATGGCATCCATATTTCTTTAAAACTTAGACACCAAATACTTAACAAAGATAAAAAAGGTGTCAAAAAACGTTTTCCATTTAGTTTTCTTCGGAAATTATTTCCTGAATTATCCTACATTATCGCAACGCCAAGTTTAGTGAAAAAACGTTATCTCACTTGTTATCGTATACTCGATCTATATTCCGTGGCTTAGCCCAAGAGATTCGACATAATTCATTTACACCAGATGACATTTGCAATTTCGGGGAATGATAAACAGCTGACACAATCTACTTTTTTTCATCTATTTCATGAATTACCTTAAGGTCGGCTGGGAGGTCTCGGTGCCTAAATTGGATTTTTGAAGGTCATTTTTGTAAATTATCACGAGGTAAAAATTTATTGAGCTCAACGGCATGCTTACGTAAATGGTCTTCTACTTTAATTAAAGGTTAGGATATAAATTTTTAGGTAACAAATTTCAGAGCTTGTTGAAGAAAAACTACGTACATATATTGAGGAAAACCAGTCAAGTGCGAGTCGGACGTAACGCTGACGGGTTCGTACAAACTAGCTTAAAAAACAAATCGGTAACATACTATATTTTATCGCAACTTAAGAAGTGGAGCAACTCGGAGACATGATTACTAAATAATGAAAATGAGTAAAATGATCACCTAGCAAAAAAGTCAGGTTTACAAAGCAATAGTATTTTAACAGTGATATGGCGTAAAATTTGTAAGTGCATTTAAACTACTTATAAACATGGTTAAGACTATAAAAACATAGCCCAACAAAAAATCCTTTTTTGTAATTTGTTCCTGACACTACCAGTCTCATAAGACACAAAATCAAGATATGTTAAAAAAGAACAAAAATACGTCTGAATTTGAGCACTTGATCTATGGTTTCAACTTAAAACAGGCAATTAAAGAACCTACGCGGCCTAATAGTGGCACATGCATTGATAACATTTTTCACAATATACGCGGCGCCCAATCTGACCTCTTTGAATTTTGTTTGTCTGATCACAAAGCTCAGTATTTATCCTGTCCGGTAAAAAAGACATGTCTATCTGACTATTGGTATACATTCAAACGAGACTATTCAAGCGATAACTTGCTAAAATTTAAAGAATACATGACAGAAATTAAGTTTACAGAAATTTTCGAAACAAAGAATGCTGAAAAAGCATTTGCTTTATTCCATAACGAATTTAAAGTATTTTATGATTTGTGCTTTCCGTTAATAAGAATAAAACGTAAGAATATAATACGACCAAAATGGCTTTCTAATGGTATTAAAAGATGTAGTAAGAATAAACGCTCCCTATTATGGAAATATCGACTTTCCAAGAGCCCGACAGACAAACATAATTTTAAAACATATTCGACAAGGTATAAAAAAATTATCAATTTAACTCAAAAGTCGCAGAATAACTATCTTATTCTTAACTCTGCCAATAAGTCTAAAGCTACTTGGTCAGTAATAAACAGCAATAAACCTAAATTTCCAGCTGAAGATATCAAAGAACTGATAATAGATACGGTTAAAATCACTCATCCCACTAAAATTGCAGAATCATTTAATAACTACTATGCTGACTTAGTCCAATTAGAGAGTAATAATAATAATACACCGAAAAAACAAACTTGCTCATATGATTCCCCATTTTCTTTTTTTCTTGGCCCAGTCGATCCATTCGAAATTTTCTCCATAATAAATATCTTAAAGAACACAAAAACTACTGGTTATGATGATATTTGCGTATCAATTTTAAAACAAGTTAGTCATATAATTTCACCAATTCTGAGTTACATTATAAATCTTTGTTTTGAACAAGGTTATTTTCCGTCATCCCTAAAACCACTATAATTAAGCCAATTCACAAAAAAGATACTAAATCAGACATGAAAAATTATAGACCGATTGCTCTCATCCCTACATTTTCTAAAATATTTGAAAAGACTATCTATACCAACCTTTATAACTATTTTGATAAAAACCGCATCTTTTCCGACAAACAAAAAGGCTTTAGGAAAAATATGTCCATAAACTTAGCCATTTATGATTTTTTGAGTATGATTTATCCTAGAGTAGACGCTAGACAGCCATCATTTGCTTTGTATATGGATATGTCAAAGGCCTTTGATTTTGTAGACCACTCAATTTTATTAAAAAAACTGGAAATATATGGCATTAGAGGCAATGCTCTTAATTTAATCAAATCCTATCTAACTGACCGAATTCAACTTACACGTATAAACAAAATCTGTCCTAAAACTAAAACTGAAACTGAGTATAGATCTAGCCCTAGAATAGTTAAATTTGGTGTTCCTCAGGGCAGTGTTCTGGGTCCATTGCTATTTCTCATATACATTAATGACCTTCCCAACTCTACCACTGATAGGATGGTGCTATTTGCAGATGATTGCACCATCATTTACAATAATGAAATTGAAATAAATAAAAGCTTATCTTCAATAATAGAGTGGTTAAAAAATAATAACTTATTAATAAATTTAGACAAAACGAAACTAATGCATTTCAAACAAAAAACAAATTATAAATTAAATACTAAAGTACAATATTTTGGAAAAGAAGTAAAGTTAACCGCATCAACTAAATTTCTCGGAGTTCACATAGATGATAATCTGAAGTGGCAAACACACGTCGATTCTTTATGCAAAAAAATATCCCAATCATCTTACGGCCTTTACCTCCTCTCCAAAAAAGTAAACCTCCCCGCACTACTGGTTGCATACCATGGTTATGTTGCTTCCAGGTTAAGATATGCAATAATCTTTTGGGGCAATGATACAAATTGGGACAGAGTTTTTAAATGTCAAAAGAAATGTATCCGCGCTATGTGTGGTTTGAAAAAAACTGACAGTTGTAAAGAATATTTCAAAAAATTAGGTTTACTTACTATTCCATCAATTTATATTCTAGAATCAGCTCTATTCATAAAACAAAATTCAACATTATTTACATTAGAATCTGGAACTCGCAATAGAAGTAGATTATATAATAAACTTAGCAGGAGATTTAAAACTACACTGTATGAAAAAAGTGTATTCAATATGGCTACTAAGATATATAATAAAATCCCAAAAAATATAAAAGATATTGAGAATATAAATATTTTTAAACATAATTTATCTAAGTTTTTGATAGAAAATTGTTATTACTGTCTCAGTGATTTTCTTTCCAGCTAAATAATTATTTTAATATTAAGTACCTATTACATGTTTTTATTACCTTTTTTTGTAATACTAGTTATAAGATACATTTGTTAGCATTTAATACTCTAATAATGAATGTTTTTCATTTTATTTTTTCACATTTGTATGGCCTGTGTGGCGGATCACGGCATGAACATATTTTATTTAAGACCTACCTTATAGGGGAAGGTGGGGTAAGACGGGGACCTTAAGGTATTTCATAAATAAAACCCATCTTTTTTAATTGCACAACGTAGGAACTTTTATTAATTAAATAATCAGTCTTTCTTCTTTTAATAACAATCAGTCAAAACAAAAAAAAAATAAGTTCTTCTCATAAAAATATAAACTTTTAAAAAATAACTGAATCACCCCATCTTACCCCACCTATAGGGTAAGATGGGGTATACCCCTGGGGTAAGATGGGGTATAGACTATTTAAGCGCCGTCATCTTCACAAACCGGGCAGATATGTTCAGCTTCGTCATCGCTGTCTTCCACTCCTGCACAGACACAATGCGCTCACTTGCCTCAAGTACGATAAGTGATACAAGTATGATAATCGGAATACAAGCCGCGACAGTATAGACATTCTGTATCTTCTTCTTCTGTGCCTTTTCGCTTTTTCGGTTTTTCAAGTTCTCTTTATTGTTATTTTTGTCATTTACTTTTTGTTTGTTACATGTGGTTTTAGTTTCTACCTATTTTAGTTTTCCTCTCATTCTTTTTTATATAGAAAAGCAGTAATAATAGCTGCTTTTCCCCTTCTTCGAACTTGTCTTGGTCTTTTTTCGGCGAATCGCGAATAAGGCATTAACTTTTTCGGGCTAACCAGATGGAATGCATCATTATCTATATAATCATTTACTGTTGCCTGCTTGAGACATGAGGTTGAAGCAGTTGGTGGAGGTGGAGAGTTTGCTAAATGATTTACGGCGGTGTAGCCATTTAAGCATCAGGAAATGACAACATTACTGTTTTTGGAACTGTACTATAAAAAAATAGTTAATGTTGAATGCAATCTCAATACAAACTGAATAACAACTCAGCGGATAAGATCGGGTACCTACCCCGTCTTGCCCCACATAAGTGTCCCATCTTTCCCAAACTGGACTTAAAAGTTGTATTGAATTTTTAGAGGTTATAAATCAAAAGAAACCGGCATGAATTAATGAGTTTACAATAGTAAAATAAATACAAATTAACAAAAAAAATATGTCACACATTATGTTTATCATACATTATAACAGTCATGCACTTTATATGCTTCAATAATTAGATAAAACCACTTCAAATTTTAAAAATGTACTTACCATGAAGAATCGTGCGCTCCTTCGAACAAACTTTTTGCGACTCTAACAAGTACTGATAAATACGACTAGATGGCGTCAAAATAACTTTTCAATTAATACTGTATTATATATTTTTGGAGGGTCCCCATCTTACCTCGCTACCCCGTCTTACCCCACCTTCCCATACCTGTGAATCACAAATAAACGATTTGATTTGATTTGATTTGAATCAACCTTAACACGTTATTATTAATAACTATTTTTATTATTATCTTATTATGTGCCAAACAACACAAGCCACAAATCTGTGTAGCATTCTTATCCCAATACTAATATAGCCCGGAGCAGGAATACGATATTGAGAGCGCCACAAGTTTGGGTTACTGAAAATAGAAGGTCGAAGACAACTTACTGTGTGGAAATAACCAAAGTATACTGTGATAATATTACGTCCCCTTTATTATGAAACTATATACTTCTGCTTCAGTAAAAATCAGGCATCTGAATTTCGGCAATACGGTTAATATTTTTGCAATTACACACCCTTATTTATCGGGATAGCCCGACTTTTCAGACCCACCGGAGTTTTTAACTACAAGCTGAGGTGGCGGCAGGATATCGAGTAAAGGAACGAACGTGGTAACTAAAAAATACGTCGGTGACATTTTTACCGCAGCCAGGGCACGAGCAAAGTCAGTAAAAGCCAGGAGTAAAGCCTAAAGCCTAGCTTTAGCAATAAATGGGATTGTTTCTATCAAAACCATTTTTTAATCACGAACTCACTCTCTCTCAATCTCTTGAAAAGAGTATGATTATCTAAATAGAAAATACTACAAACATATATATCACTTTTAAAAAAATTATGTGAGTTCATTCTTTTTGGTCAAATTACGGTGACCGGAAAACACGGTTAAGACAACTATAGATCATTTTAAATCTTTTAAAACTCACCTATATCTTTTGGTAAGTAAGTAAACGAAAACTAATTTACTTATAAGTAACTTATAATTTTATAAACGATATGAATTTTCACCCAAAAACCACCGGGATGGTGAAGCAAAATTTATTTTTACGTAAAACGTAGTGTGGCAAAAACTTAATTGGTATAAACGATACTGGTGCCCTAAAAGCCGAGATAGGACCAACCGTTTTCTGTCCCAAAAAATAAATCTCTGTCTATTCGGCAATTTTTTTTCCATACAATGACACGTTTTCCGCCAATATTGCTGACAGATTTTAAACTTTATTCACACGGTCGTAAGACTCAATATTAATGAGAACAGAAAACCGTGAACGAAATTTTATGCCTCTGACAATTCACTAATGTATTTTATCCGTAATTTTGCGGATTGCGGAGAATGTTTTTTTTTTATTTATAGCTGCGTGTCGAAGTACATTTTTATTGTTTTAACTAGTTTTTTTACGATGACGGACCGTTTTCCCTCTTAAATAAAATACCATTGAAATTCTTCTTTTAAGCATGACATTCACATTTAACAATTTTATAATGATTTACTAAAGAGGAACTAAGTTTTACTTGGAAAAATTAGTACTTGGAAAATCAGTTCGATTTACCCCTCAGTCATCTTACAGTCACAAATTGAAAAAGCTCTTAAAGCCATCGATTTAGATCATCAATCAAACTTCGACCGAATCAAGCGTAAATTAACCTCAAATTATTATGTTTTTTATTTGTTGTTTTTTGAAAATTTCAAATATCCATCTATCACGATTGTGAAATACAAAGGGTGAAGTTTTGGAGCGGAAAATGGTTTTAGCAACACACAAACACTTAAAAAAGAGGAAACATTTAGACAAAGCAGTGTAGTATATATACATTGTACAACACAAAAGCCTTAATAACCATATTAACCCTTACTTACTCGACCTAAAATCTGTTAGGTAACATTATTTTAATGTAGGCGGAACCCATTAAAACCATTAAAGGAAGGTGTCTCCATATCTCTGGCAATGATAATAAAGTACGATCATTTTAATTCTCCTTTTAGGCGTAAGATTTATGTTTAATTATAATTAGGAACTGGAGCCTTTATCTATCTTCATGATTTTAATCATGGTGTAAAGAAATGGGGACTTTAAATTGTAAGGATGTTTTAAGGGTTATTTTTTTGCATTTCTTATTGCAAATTTGTTCAAGCAAATTTTTTCAAGATTTTAGTAATGAAAATGGTCCTCCTGTAAAATTTTTGGGTGTGAATTGCTTTTCGAATCACAACAGTTTAAAACGTCAAAAAACTGGACTGGCTCAAAAAAAGGAAAAAGCTAGAAGAAGAAGATTGCTAAAAACAAGCCATTGCCCAGCTGTAAGAATTTACACAAATGAATAAAAACTAAAATACAATGAACTTTTTCAAAACGATTGCTTACCAAACAGACCTTTCAAATAAAACAAAACCCTTGAACTTCAAATCCAAAACTTGACCCGAACAACGCAATCCAATCAAAAAGCTCGTATGAACCATATAAATATTCGTCAGCAAATTAAAATCAAAACTCGTCAACAATACAACACCCTTAAACAAAAGTTGAAAAACCAATTTAGAATTACCTTTTAAATTCTTTTGTTCAAAAAATTCAGCTATAAACAGATAACCTGTATTTTCCGGGTCTGTTTCAACAGATATAATTTTTATATCGATATAGGCTTTCCTACGTATACATCCAAAACTTAAAAACGGAACCCGGAATAACGGAACTAAGGCTCCGCTGCCCGTCCGTCTGTCAACAGGCTGTCTCATGAACCGTGATAGAAATTTTCATGGATGACGTATTTTGGTAGTCGCTATAGCAAAACGTCATAATAAAAATCAAGGTTTAACAACAGTTGGCTCGGTTATAAATTAAATAGGTGACCATTATCGTCCCGTTTCGTACACTCACTATTCTTGTTTGTTTGTTTTTTGCTTATACGATTTTGAGGCACAGGGTAGCTTCAAACTTGATGACAATGTAATTTACAACTATAAAAACCTCTGGACCTGGATTTTGATAAAATTTACCTGCAAAAATGTGGGTTTTTGGATTTTTTTAATCCATTAATTTTAATTTAGCCCATTTCTACGTAACCTTCATCGTCTTTTGTCCATCCTGCACGTGACTGTTTTTAACTGCTTACAGTACACTGGTTCATGTATGAAGTCGCTTAACTCCATCAATTAAAAAAAAAGTTATTCAGCAAAATAGACCAGAAAATCGGACGCAATGTATGAAAAGGCTATTAAGCATATTAAATATTCTGTATGTTATTTGGAAAGCGGGTTCCGTTACTAAGAGGATTTCGTGTAAAATTACAGGAAGGTTTCGGTATGGTTCAGTGCAAATAGAATATTCACTTTTATTGGGGAACGTAGGTTTCACAATATTGTTCTATAAATATTAAAGTTAAAAGAGTTCCATGGTAAGTAGGTCCAGATAGCAGTGAAGAAGAAGAGAGCTGAAATAAAAAAAATACTTAGAAAAGTCAAAACCAAGTGTAATTATCTCCGTGGTCGAGTGGCGTACGCACCGGTTTCAAGGTGTCGCTATCTCTGAGGGCCCAGGTTCGATCCTCGGTCGGGTCAATGTAAAAAAATATATTTCTACATAGTCTCGGGTCTGGGTGTTTGTAGTACCTTCGTTGTATTTGATGTCCATAACACAAGTGCTTTAGCAACTTACTTTGGGTTCAGAACAATGTATGTGATGTTTTCCGCATTTATTTAATTAGAAAGAATTATTTATGAAACAAATACATTTTCAACATTATATCTGTTTAAAACAAATACTGTTCTTCATTTTTCAGTAAAACGTTCAAGTCTTTTTACAATACAAATATGAGTGCCTTGCACGTTATCCAACAGTTTCAAAACACGTGTTCAGAAACTTTTAATCTCATTGTATCAGTACAATATCATTAGCTCTAACTTCTGTTAAAACAACTCTAACTTTACTTAACCGAGTTAACTTGAATGCACCTGTACCTGTACTGTACTCTTAAACTGAGTCTGAAGCAGAGTGAAAGTGAGACAGAGCTATACATTGCGTATAGCGGCATCTCACTCGCACAACGATAACAGTTTTACTTTTATGTATCATGGTACAGGTCATAGTCTGTTATCGGTTCCCCAATGACTACAGTTTGGCTTACAGTTTTAAAAGTTTGTGAATTTGTTCCATATTAAAAGGCTGATCATTGTGCTATAGGTGCAATGATAAAAGAATACTCTTTAACAATAATGTTCAAAAACACAAACACATTGATATTTTTAATATTCTTTCTTCATGATGATTGATACTTAAATAATTCAACGGTTTACTAAGCCAGAGACTTTAATAATGAGCGAATCGATTCGCATGTTGTTCAATACTAAGCTTTCACTCTTTTCGAGATTCTTTCTAGTGACAGATGGGAGGACAGACAGACAGTTTTACCTCAGTAATAGGGTTTTGTCTTTACTCTTCAGGTCAGAAACCCCCTTTTTTCATAAAGGTGTAGGAATGAGAAAAGAAAATACTTTTGCATTCGACATTTTGTATCTTTCCTCATTCATGGGTTAACCTCATGAAAAGTGACCCGTTCATTTATAAAAGCGTGCACGGAGACACAGATCCAACGTACAGAGGCTTTGCTGAGACCTTAAATCTAATCTTTTAATTATTATCGTATGGTATGGATTAAACCCACAATTACTCTTCAATTCAATACAACATCATCAGACATATATACTAGACACTAACAGTGTTTAGTTAAACAATAGTACATTAGGGATGTCCATTCTATAGGGAACTATTCTCTCACACATAATATTATCCTAGTATGTGTATGTTGTCTCAGTCGCCGGCAGATCTTCAGGTAACAATGGACTGTCTTAGATGTTGTAAGAGCTTATGGAAGTGGTACTTATGTAAGCACGTGTTTTGTTTATGGATGAGGTCATAATAAGGTCCTATGAATTTGAAGATTCGATTGTCTGTCAAGAGTCAAGAGTCATGAAGTTTTTTTTTACATTTTGGACTAAGAATGAGTCATTTTCTACCATTACCACAAATTTTAAATGGATTTCTGTGTTTTGTTTGAGTATATTGTACACTACTTGCAAAGGTCTGATCAAGACAGAAGTCAACCTTTTCCGTAGTCCACAGGGTCCTGTGTTAATCTTTTTAACTTTATTGCACACAAAAAACCAATAGAGGTAATTAAATTCTATCATTCGAAAAAAATGTGTATGGGCGAAATAGCCTTAAGTTTTTTTTGCATTTATATCTTCTTAAATTGGAATTAAATTTTGAATCGAACAACCACCATTCAAAATACCAAGCGGAAATTAACAAACATTCGGATTCAATGTGATCATTCTAATAAATAAGCCTGTCGGCAACATCCCTATCTGGAACTGAAACATTCAAACCGCGTTAAATTCTCATTAGATTGATCAATTCACTTAAATTGTTCCCTTGTAAGTGAAAACCCAACATTTTAATCAATGGTTCACAGGTTTAATTACATTCTTGATTTCTCTTCGATTTTCGTTCAAACGACCTGCGGTTTAAAGGGAGGCACTATGGTACGCCATTTGTCAAAAGAAATACGTCATCATTTCGACAGCCCTTAATTATCACGTCGCATATCTCTTTATGATATCACTCATTATTATAAAGAAGAAAATATGTGAATCAGAAAAAACACAATAATTTTTTGTTTTTATTTTCACATAGCACGAGTTACTAGTTTTTTGATTACCTACGCAAAACAATACAAGCAGCCAAGAAAATTAGGAAAATCTTATTTTAGATAATCTTGTCAATTGAAAAACCTTATTTCTAATAATACGTTTTATCGTAAGTATATTATAATCAATATACAATTTACTCACTCGTATTAATGAGCCAGTTCCAATCGCGCTTTTGTCTTTAATTAGTCGGGGAAACCAGATAAAAATAACCCGCAGTAACATTCAAGTAATAAAGAACATCTTTACTAACTATACTTCTATACTAATATATAAAGCTGAAGAGTTTGTTTGTTTGTTTGAACGCGCTAATCTTAGAAACTACTGGTCTGAATTGAAAAATTATTTTTGTGTTGAATAGACCATTCATCGAGGAAGGCTTTAGGCTATAAATCATCACGCTGCGACTAATAGGAGCGAAGATACAATGGGAAATGAGAAAAAAACAGGGCAGGTATAAATCATAACTTATATCTTCTATCCACGGGGACGAAGTCGCGGGCAACAGCTAGTCGTGAGATATAACCACTTGTAAAATAAATTCCATAATCTCCCCGTGACATACACACAACATAATTTGAGGTAGTGTTAAGGTTTGGGAACGCAAAAGTAATTACATGTTGACTCAAGCAAATTGAATTCTGCGTCACTTTGAAATTGTCGTTAACACGTACGTAGGTAGTTTGACGAATTATGATTTGAATACGGAATTCAAGTGTTCGATTATGGTTATAATGGGCTGATAGTTTGTGTTAGTGATATTTGTGTACAACAAAGTTTGGTAGATTTTATTTTAAGTCTTTTAAAATGCTTTAAAGTTGCACATATGTACGTTATGGTACATTTTTCTACACATGATTAATTAAAAAAATATGAATAAAAAGTAGCATAGCACCCTGTGTAACATTCACATACATACATATTACATTTTAGTTATTTTGATTCTCCTCCCCCTTCCAAATAAAACTGCAAGTCGCACTTTCGAGATCTCTGGCTGAAAGGAAAGGATAACCGATAGGTCACCATGCCAAAGCCCCCTATGCAACTGCACTGCTTTTTCTGAGTTTCTCATTGCATTTGACTTGAATGTTTGTGGAAACGCCCTCAACCCAAGGATTAAATTTCAAGTTACAGAAGTCGCTTTAAAAAAAAACTATTAAAAACAGATTAAATGTTAACTTAACTGTGAGTCAAGAGCCCAGAAATGTTCATCGTAAAATCAGTTTACCGAACTCGGGCATTTTGATCTCTTACTCCGATTGCTTTTAATTGAAAAACTTCGGCAAGGGTTCGCCATTGAAAAGGTAAAGTTCCTGGACAACTAACTAGTGCGACGAAAAGACGGATTTCAATAAAACCAGAGCTAGGTCTATAATAATATGGTTTCTGAAAAATCAGGAGTGAATTGGACATGTACAATTTGTTCAAAACCAAGCCTCTCGTATATTACCCTATGAAAAAATAAAGCGTGCCTCAAAAAAGCTTCTCATTGCAAAAAAAAACCTCACATAACGTCGTAACTTAAAAAATTAGGACGTTTCTCTTATTCGGATTTTTTTTGAACTTGTCGTATTTTTTTAGTTAGATATACTTAATATTTCATAGGCAGCAGTACCACTGCAACACATATATTTCTATTTGTATATTTCTATCGCAAATCCCCCAAAAACTTAGATTCCTAAATATTTATGAAATGCTTTGCAAAGAACTGTAATAAAACGTACATATATTCAAAAACTTTCATCACAAAGCAAGCACACTTGATACCTCTGCAATTACCTGTAACAAGTTTTAATAGCACGCCTAACAAAATACTAACTCTAGAAACTTTAAATTGGGGATTTATAGTCTGATATTCGGTCTGTTTGGTTAATTTTAGAAGTTACCAGCATGTTGCTAGGTATGTAAATGTTGATAGTTAGATTCGCTTTAAATTGGATAACTTGGGACATTAAATGGTTCGTTGATATATGGCTAGCTGTGTTAAAGTTGCGTTGGTTTAACTTGTAAGTAGTACGGTGTGGTAACATTTTTTGGTATTTTTTGTTTAATTGCTGAATAATTACGAAAGCTGACCCCACCACCATGTGGGATACATAGCTGGGAAGAAAGTGGGAGACAGTTGTTCAATTGCTAAATTTAAACTATCTATGGTTCATGAGATATAGTGTGGTGACTGACGGATTGACAGTGCGAGAGAAAGAGAAGCGGAAAAACTGCGGCGTATCAGTAATAGGTTTCCGTTTTTACCCTTTGGGTACAGAATCCTCAAAGGGTTTCCAAAGTATAAAATGTTTCCTACTCCTAAACTACCACACTTTTATAACTCCCTTACACCTAACAGCGAAACCTGCCACGTTTTATTTTTAACTTGGCTCTCTCAAAGTAGAGTCAGCAAAACAGATTTCTCGAAAGCCTTCGCCGTAATTCATGAAGTAGTCTTAACTTGGATTATGGAGTTAATCCTTTGAAATGGAATCGCACTAACACTGACTGTAACTTTCCCGAGATTGCCACACTTCTCCGGCTAATAGTTATAAGTGAAGTTTCTCGGTAACATATTAACTATTAAAAGGGTCTTATATTTAATAATGTTACTTAAATATTTTTCTACGAGGAAAATGTTTTCTAAATAAATGTTGTAGTTTTCTTTATATTTAGCTTTTACAAAGAACGACTTTTTTATTAAGGAATTTAATAATTGCCACACGAGACTTTTCTCAAAGTTTTAAGTCACATACACGAAGAATCCCAGACTTGTCATACGCGAGGATCTTAACACACAGTGAGTTTAGCGTGGTGACGTCGTGGATATCCGTATAGTCAAATCTATTATAACATTGATGTTGCTTTTCAGCCATACATTTTAATATTTTTCATACACCGTGACTTTTTAGTCGTCTTACAAAAGCAGCCCAGTTCAAGTATCTAATGACTAGAACACGTTCATGATAAAAAATAGGTATTTATGAGA
The DNA here is from genome assembly GCF_003590095.1 of Trichoplusia ni. NCBI lineage: Eukaryota > Metazoa > Arthropoda > Insecta > Lepidoptera > Noctuidae > Trichoplusia > Trichoplusia ni. The sequence continues at coordinate 4,994,942 of NC_039478.1, read as the reverse complement.
TTTGAATAAATTTAAAATGCAATTTTTATTCAATATTATGATGCAATTCGTAGTTTTTTAGATACACAGCTCTGTTGCGAGAGTGGTCCGAGCCTTGTAACCATGGTGAGGGGCGCGGGCGGCGGCGTTTTTATCATTTTTAAGACAATATTCCAGATTTCTCATGTTTAATTTTTCTTCGTACTTATTATCTTAGTTGATGATAAAAAAATAATAATCGCGCCTAGGGGTATTTTACGTCGGATACATGAACTGGGCTGCTTTTGTAAGACGACTAAAAAATCACCGTGTATAGTGATTTCAATATTTAATTTGAATCTACTTTTCATTTTAAATTTGGTTAAGGAAATTGTCCGGTCTGTTTTCTTTTAGAGATTTAGAATTTTAAGAAATATTATTTAAGAGGCAAATTAAAATTCGTTATGGATTTTGAATAACCTAAAAGAAAATAATGTTATCTTATCGGAGACTTAAATAAATAAGAATAATATATTCAAATAAGTACAAAAATATTTAAATGACTTTTTTTTTTTTTATTTAATTTTATTTAGGGTTTTTGGTTAAGACTAACATATCAAACCCATTGTTCCTTTAAATGACTTAAATTTCCATACATTTACTTCAATATTGTTTCGAATTTATGAAAATAAGTAGGTAATCTATTTCATACACAAATTTGATAAAAAAGACTAAACAATATACAAGTTTTCTTCTTGAATTTTTTAATTTCTGATTCACATTTCGCAAGCATCCACTCCCTTCACAGATTTTCTCGAAAATTTTAATACTAAAATATGCTTTATCATTCTGCTCAAATATTCTGATCCCCACAGCTCCTACTTTTTGGCCCTGAGCCCTATTACACAGAATTCTTAATAACTTTCGACACAGCCTGCCGACTAATAGGGAATTCCTTTTGAACATGCTTAAGTACAATGACATTTTCATTTCGCCCGGAAAATTATGGAGAAAATCAAGTGAAGGACAAAATTTTGGCCCGGACTACGAAATGAGGGGCAAATGGAGATTGCTTTGGTATGAGCCGAAAGGGAAACATCGTGGTGAACCTAGGTTTTCAAATAGAATCTAAAATTTCTCACCCACAAAAGATTAAGTGTTGTAGACAACGATTTTTTTGGGTTTCGTACCTGGAAAGGATACCTTTGAAGTCTTATAAGATCACTTTGTTGCCAACCCGTCTGGCTGTTAAGACCATTTATGGGAAAGTGGGGAGGTATCAAGCTGAAATATTCATTAAATACTCAAGTCTGTCTATTAATCCTGCGAAAAAAAAAAATTTTAGTCAAAGCAATAAAAAATACAATACAATATAACAATGAAGAAGAAGAAGAAATCAGAAGACAATTTACAGAGCAAGTAAAAGAAAAATTGCTCTACTCCAACTTTACCGTATTTTCTCATGTTTACTTAGTTTTTTAACGATATCGATTTAGGTTTTCACCATTTCAAAGTTTTAAATTAATAAGCTTTTTAAATTAGTAAGCAAATTTAGAAAGACTACATTACGAAACAATGACACAATTAAAGAGTTACTCGTATTATGACAATTACTGAAGCGAATACAGGAAATGGATTATTTCCTCCGTTTAGTTCATGCTTTTCTGTAACATCGCATTATTTATTCAGTTTACCCTGTATAAAACAAAACATACAAACAAACAGAAAGTATTAAACAAAACGTGTGTATGAAACATTGTTTTGCATATGCATATATTTTGTTTTGAGCGGAAGCAGAACGTGCTTGTAAAATGTGTGGTGGTCCTCTGATTGTAATTCAAATGAATTTTTCACAAATGTTTCTTTTTGAAATGTAAACACATACGACTATAATCCCATAACTTCAAAATGAAATCGGATTATAGAACTATTAGGAATAATCACTGCAAAAATGTAGGCATTATCACGTACATTAAAATTAGGATCCCATTAACGATACCTCCAACGACAATGTTTAGGTATTTAGTGTCAAAAAATTGTGAATTTTGGATGTCCAATAACAAAGTTTTAATAATCCACAATAACAATATTCAGATATTTTAGATAACATGTTGAAAAGTACTTTGTTACAATACTTCGTGTTAATTTCCTGAGCTAATTAAAAAAGGTAGTAAAGAGACATAAATAGTCAGTCCACCTCCTACTTGTTGACAACTTTGATTTATTTATTATTACAAATCTCGCTCACATTAAGTCCAAAATCATCATTCATCATTGGCCTAGCCTTTACCCAACTATGTTGGGGTCGGCTACCAGTCCAACCGGTTTCAGCTAAGTACCAGTGTTTTACAAGGAGCGACTGCCTATCTGACCTCCTTAACCCAGTTACCTGGGCAACACGATACCCCTTGGTTAGACTGGCTGTCAGACTTTTTCAAGCTTCTGACTACCTGTAACGACTGTCAAAGATGTAGGAATAACAGCCGGGACCCACAATTTAAAGAGCCTTCAGAAACACGGAGGAATTCTTTATGACACAGATGGTCACAAATCTACGGACCAACCGCGTCAAGCATAGCTTAACCTGTGATCGAATCACTTATGCGGTTATAGCTTAGCCACGAGCTCCTTTTCCAAAATCACTTGATTATTTTAAGCAGTTTTATAACTATTATTGTTTTACTCTAAGACGGTAAAATGAAGAATAAAGTAGCAACAACACACAATGTTTTTGACAAGACTGTTTTCTTTAAGGTATACTAAAATCGAAGTTTATTGCCAGACAATAAAAGAACAAGGTATTTTATTATCAACACAAGGTTGTCATGATTTCCAATTTGTTGGAAAAAAAACTATTTTTTTTCAGGATTGAGTGACTGTTTATTTATGAACCAATTTTCTTATGAAAGGTTGGTAAACACAAACATTCTTTAAAAATATCTGAAAGAGATTTTTTCTCCTGCATTTGCTTTATTTTGTAATTTTAACTCTACACACTAATACTCGAAAAAGTACTGCAATTAAAGAACCATAATTAAAAGGAAAACTATTTCACTAAAATTGATAATGAAAGATGCAAGAGTATTTCTTTTTGTTGTTTTTTAGTTTACTCACATGATTTTATCACGATCGCTAGACTAGTTTTGGGCCTAACTGGAGTACTTCCTCATCGGACGATACCTACTAAGTACCGATTAATCTGCTTCAGTTATTAAAATAAAAATATATCTTTTGTAACATTACAACGCTAATTTAAATTCGACAACAAATTAAGAATTGTATACCAATGGGAGAGTCATTATTTTGAATTTAGACCTTAACGCTAAGCTAATGACCCATAAGTAAATATATGACCAGAATTGTTTAGCACAACAATACAACATGGGTACAGTTGGCTACACAAAATCAGAAACAATGACCGATCAAACTCTACCCTTTAGCTACCTCATAAGGATAATATTACAATAAAAAACGTGAGTGTAATTTGCGTTTCATTGTACTCACAGTTATAAAAAGGTTTTATATTATTACACGGTTTTTCGTTTTATTTTTTCTGTATGTAATGATTCAAATCTATTGTTATACCGATTAAACAATGGCGTTCTATGAGTAGGTTGATCAACGTGGGTTGTTCTATTTGAAGCTCAGTGCTTGAACAAAAGTAATTATAATTCGTTTATAGTAAGGATAAACGAATCAAGTGTTTTGAACTAGTCAAGTTTTTAAAACTATGGATGAAAACACCTTGGGAAGTCAGAGACTCACGTACTCGACGAAAGATTCCGTATCCGTATCTAATAAAACGGTAAATAAATACTGTTTCTTGTATCGAAATTATTATTCTTTTCAGAATTATTTGCCCTCTTAGCAAAGAAAAATAGGAAAATCTTAACAGGCTGGTTTTGTATGGAAGTCTTAGTATTCGTGTCCAGTTTTACCTTTTGTAAATACTAAAAAGAAAACTATACAGCTCTACAAAAAAATACAGGTAAAAGAAACAAACTTAATTAGTTCACTTTATTTAAATATTCTCCGCGCCCTAATAATCTACGTAAATTATAAATAATGAAGGTCATTGTGGAGATAACTAGGATCATTATTTAAGGCGTTGAAACCGCTTCGTAACCTAAATCCTAGTGGACTTGATTAATTGAACTTAACAGGGTACAAAACAAATTATTCAAAAGGCTCAAATGTCTTTTAATTTCGGAACAAGAATGATCTTTGTTTCAAAATCTTGTAAATGAGACCTGTTTTAAAATTAAAGGTTATGTTCTTAATTTAAACGTTGTTCTGATTTCAAAAACTCGCGCAAATATTTTTTATCATTAGGCGAATAAAAATGAAATATTTTATTCATTAGACGAATAAAAATGAAAATGACGTGATTCAATTACACTGATTCGATAGAGACAAAACCATTTTACAAGATACTAGTGTAGCACATACATACGAATGAGTTTTATAATAACAAAACTAATCAAGTGCGAATCAGACTCTTCACTAAGGGTTCCGTCAAAAATAGGGGAATGCTAAAATAGCTGCATAATGAATTCATTTCCAGTATTTGTTGTTCCTGATTGGAATTGGTATAGGTCCGACTGCCTTGCCTCACTAGGTTTTAGACTACCGGTATTAACTATTTGTTTTAAATAGCTGATTAACACTAAAAAAACACGCACAATGGGCCGACTTGGAGCCTACGTGCGGAAAAAGGAACCCATCACCATCAACACTAAAATTGAATGTGACTAGTCTAATTTCTAAGTCTGTCAATAAATTTGGGTCGAAATACCAACTGCGTTGGTCACTCCTAAAAATAAACAATGTAATTACGCATTATGTTTGTTTTATGAGTAAAACTATACTATAAATTTATAAGGCTATTACTAAACATTATATTTATAAAAATACAAGAGTGGAAATGGAAAATCATATAAAAATGCTGATACAAATAATATCTACTGAATAAACATTTGGTTCGTTAAGCTGAATATTATTGGAGCGGTCAGATAATATTTATTAGTAGTTAAAATAACCAATTAAGTTCGGTTTTGTATTCAATTTTATAATTATTATGAGGTAAGATTGATTGAAATACTATAGTATACTTATAATACATACGTGCGTACTTTAAACTTTGTGAAATCAACCTTATTTCATCTTGATAAAAACAAATTATTTTTTCTACCCTGACCGTCAAAGAAAAACTTGAGCTTGACTTAAGATTTAAATTTTAGAACGTACGAACTCATTGAAAAGCTGTTAACTGATATGTATCTGTATAATTTATAAAAATATCAATAAGGAAATAAAAATACCTGTCATATCAGAGATCACTACCAGAAATCACTATAGTTTATTCCAGGTAATACAATACAAGCTTCTCTTTTTAAAATCACGACTTATTAATGGCACAAAAGAAAACACAGACAGTTTTAAAAACTAAACGTAAATTGTGCTCAGAATAGCAATTAGTCGCCCGCATAAAAATGAATAACGAATTAATTTCAAATTCAAAACAGCGTTCCATTTTTTCTTGCTGGCCAGAACTCAAATTAATTAAAGCAAGTAATTGTTGCTTGCATTTTACAAGGATTCATTGCTTAGCAAGAATGTTCAATGTAACATTGTTGGGTTATTTTCATGTTATTACGTTGATATTAAATGTTGTGTGTATTTGTGAATGAGGCCTTGTTGGGCCTTACAAAGGCCAGTAGACTTGAGTCAGGCCTTTACATTGTGCTTGTAGTCTATTCATGTGCAGTTTCCGAGGTATGTGTCGTCGGAAGTTTATGCGGACAAGGGAACGTTCGAAGAATATATTAGTTAGACCGCCATTCATTGAAAATGAATGGAGGGAAAATAGACAATATGAATGTTATTGGATATCTTTTGAAGTTTTATTGATGTAAGTTATATTTATTGGTAGTTGTAGGTAAGGTTTTTGATTAATTGTTTTACGTTCTTGTACATAGCAAATTTAGTGAATAGACATTTTTAAGAGATATTTTAATACTTTTTGTTTTCTAGGAGTTTTTATAAAATATATTTCGCCATTACAATTTCTGAGAACTAAAAAAATCGTCATCACTTACCTTGTTAATTTAATTCACTGCTCATTACAATACGAACAGCAATAGTTTTAATTGTTTTTAAGTTTTTGAACACTTACACTGAAATTACCAACTACTAGAAACACGAGAATTATTTTTAAACACTAACCTATCACTTGACTTATTATTAAAAAAGTAAAAAAAAAACAATTTAAAATTTACAACTTTTAAAAAATAAATTCTAGAATAAATCGTAAAAAACTTTTAACAAATTCACAATTCGAGAACATTTCAAATTCAAATCACTTTACTGATCCATTCTAAATGGAAATTCGGATAGTCCGGGTATCAAGCCGGCACGTCAACTTCGTACCGCGGCCGCCGAGCGACTAACGTATAACGTTGTCAAGTCCACAATGGCGGCGAAACAGCCTACTGTTGCACTATAGATAGAAACGGTTGCAACTGGAAACGGGAAAACTGGGTTGCTTCAAATTAGTGAGAATTGTGAAAGAAAAAACCGTTTCTCTTGGAAAGGAAATTGTGATTCATAAACTTTTTTTAATTCAAATCTGGTTTGGTTTTTTTTGGAGCTTCAAGCCTACGCGGTTTTTTTCTGTTTTAAATATTTTTTTCAGTTGATTTATATCAGAAAATGTTATTTTACATAGATTTGATGTTTTATTATAAACGTTAACTATGTATAACCTAGCGAAGTTTAAAGCAAAAGCTATCAATTATAACATTTTTTTAATTACTTTTAAGTCTTTATTATTCTAAAGATTTGATTATACATATAAGGAAATGAGATTAGATGATTTCGATACTCTCATATTTTTTTCGCTTCCGAAAGCAAGCACAATCTTTCGCAGTTATTTCATTTCATTTACGCTTCAAATTTCATCCACGTAACACCCAATCAAAATCAAATACACCAATCATTACCAGAGAAATACATACTTCAAATCATGCCTGACATGTGTTATTCATGCCTAACAATGTAAAAAACATCACAGCCTTCAGAATACAGCCGTCCTAACAAGTAACAGCGTGTACGTTTTCTCACGATATTTTTCCTCGCAGTTTGGCGTCGGATAGATTGAGCACATATGTTTGAAAACGACATTGGAGCACGCCCTAGATTTGACTCTATACACATGCATGTGTGTGTAAATTTTCTCATACATAACTGTCATGGTGTGATTACCCAAAGGGACTGGTTGAGGTGTTTTTTAAACAAAGCTTCATGCCTAACTTTTTGGGGTTCCGTACGCAATGTAAACAACGGAATCATATTAATTAGTCTCCACTGTACTTTTTTTCAGCTTTTTATTTCCAGACTAGGAAATTTTCACAAATTATGTATTTTTGCTGCATCCTTAAAACAAACCATTGCTTTACCTTGTGTACTTTATGTCATAAATTATATGGATGACAATATTTTTTTTGGCAAGTAATTTTTGTTTAGTCTATTTTTACGGAACCTTCAGTGTCATGGCTCCAACTCACACTTAACTGGTTTATTTTGAAACGAACCTTTTTTCATTATTCCGGAAAATGTTATGGTTTCAATTCCCGTAGAGAAGAAAGTGGTTCGAGAGTTGTTTATTCACAGAGGAACTGAAGTTGGTGAGCGAATTGTTTCAATTTATTCGAAATTATTCGATTAATTAAGTGCCAAAAACGGAATATCGAGTATAAACATATTTTTTTAAGTCTTTTGTCAGCTCCAAAATCAAGATTATACTGTATTTCGTTTTGGACTGTTTTGTCAGCAACAGCAATATGCATCTATCCCATTTTAGTCTATTGTCCTATTGCCTTTATGGACTCCAGTTGCGGACTGTGCCAATAGCTACTGCTTTATGATGTAAACAAGCAGCAACCGTGATTCTGTATTTGATGAAGTACACTGCTGCATTGTTTTGCTTACCAACGTCAAAGTCATCACTTTACAGAGGTACTATTGGATAACAGATTGATAAACAGTCTAACCGTATAAAGTAACAAGAAACCACTTAATACTTCTAAGCATACGGCTTTGTCTTTTACGACACCCAAAGGGGAAGAGAGGACTAAGTTTATAATCCAACTCAAACTAAAACTTCCCAAAATTTTCATTCAAAAACTCATTCGTTAATTATAAATCCACATGCTTCAATTCCACGTCCCAATTCATTCGTTACAAAAGACCCGACGCGAGAAGTACACCCGTGCGCGAAAAAGTATCAGAATTTCACTAAATAAATCCAAGACTGGGCGTCTACCATGAGGTCTTCGAGAAGTACTTTTCGACATTCTCGTTGAACAAGCAAGATAGCTACATAACCCACGTATAGTGCCCTCTCCCTTTTACAACAGCAACTTGAAAAGCTTTTATTTAGTAAGGGCGCTGTAAGTCGCCTCGTAATACGGATTCATCCTGCATATTTTCATGCGCCATTGTTAAAATATGAATAAGGGTTACCTAAGGAATACATGAATATATAATTAGTTAAAAACCGCACATGTAGCTGGAGATTTTAAAGTTGGAACTATTTTATGTGGGCATGTGGTGAATGGAGATTTTTGGGGTATGAGGGTCAAAAGTTTGCGAAGGGGTAAAATAAAACGTAGTGCTAGTTTGTACTGAATTAAGAAGTCCATTTTTGACAGTTTAAACGTTTACGTTTATAGATGTACTCATAACTTATAGCGATGGACCCTTTGGTGCTATTACCTTATTTTAAAAGAATTTGACGTAATCCTGAATGGTAAGATTAATTGAACAAATCTATCGGAAATAAAAGGTTTGTTTTATGTTTAATGGAACCCAGAGAGATGGCGCGACGAACTGGATGCGTACCACAAACAGTAGATGAAAAAAAAAAAGTTTTGTAGAATAATGTGTATCTCGAACCCTCTGTGACAATATTGCTAAAAAATTGCGATCAAGATAATCTGAAAAAATCTGGGATCTCAAGTTTAAGATACAAACAAGTAATTAAAAGGTATTCCATACTTCTTATACAACAAACAAATTTTTGCCCCTACTTAAACTTGTTCCATACTTTAAAACATCCCATGCGTAACTCATATGAAAATAGATACACGTGTGTGTTCTTTGAATGGATTAGAGGCAACAAAAGGTATCGTAGCGCTTGGCAGGTGACGGCGAAACAAAGCGGTCTGCATTCTGCATGTTACGTGGTACCCTAGTAGTACGTATATGAAGTGTGCCAATAACTAAGTTATCCATTATTCTGGGTTTATGGTGATGTTTCAAGATTAGTGGTGAATTTTTCGGTCTGTCTGTCTGTCTGCGGCTTCATAGCACCCGAACGGCTTGAGCGATTTTAATTTAGTTTTCTTTGTATTAATGGTGAATTATGTGTGAGTGTTGTTAGACCCGTTTGATAAAAATCGGTACAACCATTTAATATTTGGGGGGTGAAATTTGTTACTCTCGGGATAGTTTTTATTTCTAAATTACTAAACTGTACATAGTTGATAAATAGTGATTTTATTACTATGTAAGTAATATAGATTTTGACTGAGGAAAAAGCAAAAATATTAGCACAGTTAGCTCACAGCTTTAAAAAAAAAATATTTTACCTTTTCGAAATTTTATTAGTTTTAGCGTATATTGCTAGATACTACCGGACTATATTGAATCCTAGTTTAAATCTAATAGATAGACGGTAGCACCACTGATCGGACATACGTTTCAAAAATCCGTACAAATCCGATTGTGAACTAATCAAATCAAACGGTGAAACTTTTTAGTCAAAGGTATCCGAAACTAACTCAAATATTTTTCATGTTATAAGTTTTATAGAAAAAATAACTAATAAATATTGCTTATAAATGACATCAAAAAATAGAAGAAGAACTAATTTTTAACATAATAACAATCTTACAGATTTGTTGCAGGCTTTCCTTCTAGATTTTCTGTGTTATTTGGCTTCACACCAAATATTATTTCTTTATTAATTCCGTTAAAAAACGTTCTTCTGTTACATAACATATTAACAAGTACCGCTTTAATTAAAAAACGGACAATTTCCAAGAGATAATTATAAACATCGTTAAAAGAATACCTATGTAATTTTCTCCCGTTTTTTATTAAAACCATCTGCTCGAATGAAACGATGCAAAAGCTAATTGTAAACGAATAAAATATTAAAACAAAATAAAATCGAAATTTTAATAAAAGATACCCGGTAACATGGCGGCACTGACACGAAATGACAATGCGTAAAATAATATTCAATTCAATCTGCATTCAAATATTTCACTCTATCCTTCATTTTAATCAAAAAAGTTCATAACTAAAAGGCGTTAAGGTACATATTTCATTGCTGGTTTTAAATAATAATAATTCATTTTTATTGTGACGTATTTTTACATGGCATCGAATGTTCTGGAACAATATTTTTGAAATCAAACGCAGATATTTGCTATGCGTTTTGAACCCTATTTTATGAAAAAAACTTGCTTTTTCTTTACAAAGATAGCGTAGAAAGCCAAGTTTAATGATAATAAGTGACTCTTGTCATTCTAAGTCCATTTTATAGTGTCTCGACGTGCATTACTTTGCTAGAATAGAATTAGGGCAAACTGACTTTAAAGACATACGGGATTTTATTACACAATCCATTTACAAAACTATGACAAAATAGTCAAAATTGCCAATCATTTAATAACAATCTAACTTCAGAATCTTCGATATTTACTACACTACTTATCACTTGAACAGTTATTTAAATAAGCAATAGTTTTTACACTAGTTTTCATTTTCAGTCATATATTTCTTGATAGAAAAAGATACAGTGTAAAAATTATAGCCATAAGCATAAAAGCCATTTCAATTTTTACTAAAATATCGTTTAATACCTACTCTATAAATAATAATATACCTACGTCTCGTTACAAATATTTGAATGTTAAATTTTCATTTCGAATAGTACGAAGACGAAACGCTATTCAGATTTTAAGATCGGCTTGTGTCTGCTCTAATTACCATCTACGGCGTATAAGAGGCTTTCCTACAATCCCTCAATGTTAAAGCCTTCTTGCTTTTTTATGATAAAGAAAATGCAACGTAATTGTGGATGCTGTGCCAGTATTTTTGAATAAAATGGGTTGCGAGGAAGAGGTAGAGACTTAAAAAGGACGTTATACAATTTCATTGAGTATAATTAAAATAATTAACAAATTTAAAGTTTACTTCTTTAGTTATACGTCTCTTGCGTAGTTGTTAGTTTTTGAAGTAAAACGTTACAAAAATTTGAGTTCAAGTTGACAAATATGTTATTGGAATCGGAATAATGTAGCTGAAAATATATAGCATAGCAGGTAGACAGAACTTGAAAGAAAGCAATAAATTCTTTAATATAATTCCGCTAGGAGTTCGGTTTTCTGTCTATAACAATGTAGATTTGACGACCTCCGTGGTCGAGTGGCGTACGCACCGGTTTCAAGGTGTCGCTAGCTCTGTCCCGGGTTCGATCCCCGGTCGGGTCAATGTAAAAAATCACATTTGTACATTGTCTCGGGTCTGGGTGTTTGTGGTAGGTACCTTCGTTGTATCTGAATTCCATAACACAAGTGCTTTAGCAACTTACTTTGGGTTCAGAACAATGTATGTGATGTTGTCCGCATTTATTTACAAAAATTTTGTACATGCACATTCACATTGTATATAATAGTCGTACATTATTTTTTGTTACACTGATTTCAGTTTAATCATAAATTGTGTGTGCCTGTAAGTATACTTGTTACTTTTAAGTACATACATTGTTAAGAAGTATCTAACCTACGTACCTACGTATACCTTATAAGCTCTACTAACATTGCGTACATTGCAAACTGCATACATAAAATCAACATAAACGTCGCAATTCCAATAAATTGTTACTACTAAAAACAAAGCCTTCTGCTATAAATTGGCTTTTCTTAACCGTCTTACTCTGAACTTTGATCCTACTATTAGACAGATCCCGTTGTGGAAGTGAAATGGCGCTCTACATGGTATATAGCGTTGTCCCTCTTCCATACGTGCAATAGTTTTACTTTAAGAGCTAGTGGTAGGCCTCGTGTCATAACTACTTCTCTTAGTTACGGTATAGGTGATTTAGTTAAGTATTATTAGAGGTATTAGGACCCATCCATCGAATAATCCTGAAGGGATAATCCTTGAGCCTATGTCGGATATTCACGGAACCACATGTGGTTAATTATTTCCCAAAAAACCAGTCCACTGATGAGGAAATTGAGATATTGTTACGATTAATCGAATGATATAAAAACTTTACTAAGGCAATGATTGGTTAGCTTGCATATAAATTAATGAGAGAAAATCTGCTCTTTTTAAATATGTAACTGACATTTTTGCCAATTTTTGTGATCGAATTTTTTACTAGGTATTAAAGTATTCCAAATTAAATAACATTGTATCAAAATGAATAAAAACTAATTCGGTAAAGGCAAAGACTGACAACTGAAGACAAGTACTGACAAAATAAAAAAAAATGCTAAAAAATGCAACAAAGCAAACAAAATCTACACCTTTTGTTAAACTTTCATCCCCAACACTCTTGGAAACTACATATTTTCTGACATTCTTGCCTTGACCGTTACACAATCCCGAAGAGCTGAATGGACGGACACATTTTGTTTCAGAAATTCAGCTACAATTGAAAATACTTTGAGAATCTGCCATCACGTTTTACCTTATTTGACGAAGACACAAAGAGGCTTTATTTCGCTACCTAATGGTTCTATAACAATGCAGCTTTTGTGTTTTGACTCTTAAATAAGAATTAAGCGAGATTTCAGAAGGTGGCACAATACAGGTGTAGAGATTTTTAAATTGTATTGTTGAATTGAGAAAAGTTTTGGTTTAATTTGAAAAAATTTTCATGAATTAAAAATTAATTGATAAAATATTCGTAATTAATGATTACAATGTTTTGGAAGAAAATCATTTTGTCTCCATTTCTCTCACTTTTTAATTTTTAGGGGTGCGGTAGATTCTCTGATAATAGTTAATGCCCTACAAGAAAGAAGAAGAATAACAATAAATTAAAAAGCCCTAGTATACAACATTTGATCAAATGGGCTGACCAGAGGGAATTGACCCTTTGACTGAAAGGTTAGTTAAGGTCACCACAGCAATAATTACAGAGCTCGCGTTGACGTGCTGCGGTTTCCAGCTTGACATGGGACAAGCATTCGTTTCATTCACTTATTTATTCATATATCAAGCATGGCGTTATTTGTGTGGGAATGTGCGAATTTAATGTTAGTTCAATAAAAATCGAGTTATATGTAATTCGAGTAATACCTATTTGCTTCAACTTTCCAGAAGAAATAACCAACCTCTAAAGTACGCTATCCACTTAAAGGAAAACCTGGGGGACTACAGTCATCTTCAAATTCCATTGCTAGTTATACAAAAGAAGACAATCCCCTTTGCGCTGATTATTCGGCTGTCACGCTTAAACAATTGAAAGAAGTTTTGGTAGAGCCTCCGATATATATTTTTCATCATCATCATCATCATCATCAGCCTATCGCAGTCCACTGCTGGACATAGGCCTCTCCAAGAGCACTTATTATTTTATTATTTTTAAATATCTATAATTACCGTATACTATACTGTAATTGTTTTATACCTATTCTCAGGGGAACTACAGCCACCTGTGGGAAAAGGATGCCACTCTATGCTGTGTATGGCCCTGTCACGCTTCCTTAGCTGCAAGTATATAACTTTAAGACGGGACAGTAGATCCCTGACTAATCTTTTACACAGTTATAGTTAGTATAAACCATACAGTAATTGCGTTATACTGATCCCCAGTAAAACATTAACTCGATTCTGGCAACTGACGGGTACGTCCCAACTTTTAATGATGAGGGTCGATCTGAGAATGATTTTGAGACTTGCTTTGTTGTTTATTCGTGATACGTTATAGAACGCTATAGCGATTTTCTTTAGAATTTCGTGTGAAAATGTTGCTGAAGTTTTTGCAAGATTCTGCCAAATTAGCAAAAGGTGATTTAAGGAATTATGTATGACAAAGTTTTGAATTTATTTGATGTTTAGAATTAAGAACATTGTCGAAGTGTTACAAGCTCGACACGCCAAAGAAAAATTGTGTGTAACCTGTAAGTTGAGTGATTTTGCGTGTTACCTCACTAGAAAATAAATCCATGAAATAAAAAGGAATCATCATTCAAAAAGTTTAAAGTGAGAAGAGGAAAGAACAAAGGGCTTAATTCTAAAATTTAATCAGAATTAAACCTATCTATATCTCTTGTCGCGGGATTTTTTCACCACCGAAACTATGTCTGGTTGATGTGGACTCGACTGATTATGATAAAGAGAGTTTCTAATAGGTAGAGTTGTAAGTAAACATGTATTATGATTATAGTAAGATCATGTGCGATTTAATTTCATTAAAATATTATTAAACATCCAATTGACACGCTCAAAAACACCAATGTAATTAATATAAATGTAAAACATATCAAGGAAAAACACCTGTTGACTTATCGCTTCAGTCAGTAACTTGTACCAAACCTGTGTATATTTAATGAAATTACGATGAATATCAGAAACAATTTGTTCAGTTACTTTGTTCCAAAGTTTTACGTGTATCAATGTAGGTGTTTAATCAGAGTTAAACTTTGTAATATCTCTACCTACGCATAAATTGACATTAATACTGGTTTTGTTGAAAGGAGAAATTAATTTTACTTTTGATGATGGGTGGAAGAGTGGATAATGTAGAGTAGGTTTGAATAAATCTAATAATTAATTCAGTAAAAAACGACTTCTTTTGAGGTGCCTCTCCAACTAGTGAAGCTTGGCGATCAATGAAATGAAATGAAATGAAATGAAATGAAATAATTTATTCTGTAAGTAGGATATATCATCACTTTTACATGTCTTCTTATTTTTTTTTGAGAACGCTGGAGTCGACATTTCCTATCTGACTACCCTGAGAAGAAATGTCGAAACAAACTCAAGGGGTCACAGTCTCTTTTAAAGTCCAGACAATTTCAATGCGAATAGATATGTATAAACCAATGCACGGTATTTTTTTGGACTGGCCACCTCTGGTCAGCTTGTTGAAGGCCACCTTTTCAGTAGCTTTTAGCTCCTCTTCGGTGGAACAGTTCTTATACTCTAGCTATTTATATCTACTCCCTGATGTTCCTCTTTGTTTCCTGTTACAGTGGCTTATTCAACTGCCTCGTATGGTGTCAAAGCCAGTCCACACAATTAGTTTTAATTTTCATTCACGAACTTTCAGTTGCTGATTGTGTCATTTAGTCAGAATCATTCGCAGGTATTGAAGAATATATAACCCAAATTTTATCACTAAGTTTCTAATAATTGGTTTAGAAAATCGAACTTAATTTGCATCCTTTGTTTAAAGCAGTCAAAGGATATTCAATTTTAATCAATCGTCATAAGGTTTAAAGTCTTTTATAACTGCAACAAAAAAACACAAATGGTAGTACTCTCTGCAATGCAATCCCATATATTTCATTCGGCTGACGGAACCAAGTGAACCGACGGTCAATACATCTAAGCAATCTATTACTACGTTACGTTAGTTCATGTCTGCCGTGATAGATGGCGTACCTATCGCTATTGCAATTTCTAGGTTATAAAATTTATTGATATAAATTTGATGTGATTTTCTGTTTAGTTTTTGAAAACCAGCGGCAACTACCAACACTGCTATAACATTATAAAATGTGTAACATGTAACGTTATCATTGCAGTTTGAAAATTCCCCGATTTTGTTTAAATTAAATCTGCAATGGTAATTTATTTGACGACCTCCGTGGTCGAGTGGCGTACACACCGGTTTCAAGGTGTCGCTAGCTCTAAGGTCCCGGGTTCGATCCCCGGTCGGGTCAATGTAAAAATTCACATTTCTACATTGTCTCGGGTCTGGGTGTTTGTGGTACCTTCGTTGTATCTGAATTCCACAACACAAGTGCTTAAGCAACTTACTTTGGGTACAGAACAATGTATGTGATGTTGTCCACATTTATTTTATTTTTATTTATTTATTTATTAATTTACATCACAATTTTTCGTGGACCTACTTGAGCAAACTTAATAGTGTTATGTATGAAAATCTAATAATAAAACTAAAATATCTCAAAAGACACTACGAATTTGCAGAAGCTTAAAACCTTAAAAAAAACACTCTACAGGATTTTCCTCAACATTTTTATCAAAGTTAGATTCTCATTCGCTAAATCACAAAGTTACTTTCAAACTTTATAATGCTCAGCGTGATAATGCATTATTATTATCAGATAGGTACCTACCTACGTTTTCTCCTCGAAGTTTTGATAGAAATTTAAGTTTGCTTATTTGCTATGTAAATCATGGTGATTGGATGCAGGTGTGGGCGTGGGATTTGCTTGTCCAATACATAATATTATATTTTAAAAGTTATTTGAACTAGAGATTTAGAAGAAATATAAGATTCTTACGTCGGTATTTATAAAGTCATTTTTGTTAATTATTAAATGATGTAACGGCTTACTCACGCGTATTTATCGGGATAGCCCGATAAATACGTGTGAGTAAACCGTTACATCATTTAATAATGAATCAGTCTCACAATGGTTATTATAAACATTTTTGTTAAGTCATTGTTCTACAATAATACCAACTTCTTGAAGCTTACTACAGAGAATAGTGAAAAGATTTGGGAAAGGCATTGCCAACAGTGGGAAACAGAGGGCTAAATAAAAAAATACTAATTTTAATAGTTAAGATTTATTATAGATTCAATTGGATCCGAGTACCTAAAAAAAGATAGCGGGCTCGGATTGGATATGGAAGGCCATCGGGTCATCATCATCATCATCATCAGCCTATCGCAGTCCACTGCTGGACATAGGCCTCTCCAAGTGCACGCCGGTACGCTCGTAGAGTTAAGTGGAGGCCTACCAGACCTATTTCGGTTAATTCAGTTCGAGTCAATCTCGCAAACTCAAAGTTACATTATATTTCGGCTTACTTGCCTATCTCTATCAAAGAAAGCCGCTGTCACAATATATTACAAGTCTGATCAAATTGTATCCCTATTTCATTGGCATCAGGTGAAATAAACCGTCCTGTTTATGAAGCTTTCCTATGACAGTGATTAGGTACAGTCAGCGACAAAAGTGGGTAATAATTATAGTGTGGTATTTTCTGGAAATATTTTTTTTGCTTATTATGTAAACACGATTGTAGTTTTCAGTGTCTTTAATTTGTTTAATTTTTAGCTCAATGCTAGAAAGAAGGAGACCTAAGAATTTGTTTTAAATTTAATTAATGTATGTTTGCGGTAAAATAAATACGTATCCATTATTATTCATCAAACTAGGTACATGACGGACGATACAAAAATCAACAGCCCTGTTTGATTGTCTACAACTTTTATTTTGTTAAAAGACTTCAGGTGCTGTCTGTACCACGCCATGACTGTAAGTACTAAAGTATACCGTATTATTCGATAGATTTATGACAAATATAATAATGTATGAGAGAGGTGTATTATTGTTTACCAATAACAATCTGTTTTGTATTACTTCTGTATAGTACTTTATTGGTCGCGTAAAATGGGATAAGTAAATGATGTTTTTGGATACATTTTCTGATACGTTTTGGGTTCAATAGGAATTTGTCTGTCAATAAATATGGCGGTATATAATGTAGATCATCTCTTGTCAGTTTTACTGGACTCAATTAAACCTGGGACTAGCTATGGTGAGAGATATGATAATTGTCCTTTTTAGGTATCTATAGTTACAGATATTTTATGTATAGAAAACAGAGATGGAAAGAAGCAGTAAATTCATACTGTTTTAATTTAATAATTACTGACTCAAGTAAGGCTTTACCAAGTTTTAAGTAAGTCAGATTCTATTAATTTATTATTCTGCGTTTTCTATTTAGAGCGACTCATTTAAATACTTGTCTTCCAAAACCTATCCAATGTTTATTAAATAATTAATTTTCTTTCAGTGGTTTCGATTTATGAAAATCCTGTTCCGTCTTTTAGTTACAGATTATATTTTTAATCTGTTGAAGGATTACAATTAAAGGTTTAAAAACGTTTTGAAAGTCGAAGTGAACTTTTGAGACTGAATATTATCAAGAGAATAAATATAAAATTTTTATATTTCCGATTTCTTAATTAAGTATCTAATACTCCACTGACATATTTATGGAAAAGCAAAAATTGAGAGGAAATATTATAATTTTAAATCGCCAACCCGCAGTTCGGAAGCGCTATGACCAAATCTCTAAACTTCCCTACAAGGAAAGTGACATTTGTTCAGCTGTGGGGTATTGTGAGATGGTACTACATTATATTCTTCAAAAAGACTAATAATTATCATCTTTGTGCTGATCTTAACGTCTAACGAAGACGAATACGACTGAATGCTACCAGTTTTTATATGGACAGCCTATCTAACCTCATCAACCTCATCACCTTAGTATCATGATACCCTTTATAATTTTCATGTTCTTTCCATTGTTATTTTAAAATAACATTCCTTCGCTGAACATGCTGATAACAGACATAAGGAAAAATCCCTAACAGCGTAATTTATGACTTAGAAAAAGTACAAAATAAATCCTATTGTACTACCTACGATCGCTTTAAGCTGCTAATTAATGAAATTACATTTAAACTAAGTATTGCTTTGTAAATATTAATGGTTTAGCATTAAAGTAGAGCGAACAATTCTCGTAGAATTAAGAAAACAAAGGTCGTGAAGTCCCTTGAGAAAAATTTAACGAGTACTGTTACTCAATGTAGGTTATTAATGATGTCATTTTCGTGAATTTCATGCTGAAGTGTAGGCTAGAATAATGAGTTTGTTTACAAAAATATGCGTCTAGCATAATGTTGCAATTTTATAAAAAATCAGATCGTTGAAAATAATCAAAATACAGCTAGCAGTGAACAAATAGACAGATTTTAAAATTAAGTTTATAAATTATTGATGCGAAATATCCACAAAAACGACATCAAAATTGATAGACACAATCGTGTCGGTTTGTGTAGCTATAATTCCTTACAAAAAGGTTATTATAATAAAGTAAAAACACGTGCCTTGGATAATCAAAAAAAATACTTACTCAATCAGAAGAGAAAACACGTGTTATTATAACGTAAAAAAAGAAAAGCTCTACATATTTAGAACATGTTTTGAATTTATTTTCATAGGTACTGCGTTTATAAGATGTACAGACCTACATAAAATTACGTAGTAATCCATCAATCTAGATGAAGTGTGTGTTTTGTTTTCAGAAGAGGTTGCTGTGTTCTTTATTAAGACAACGTTACTAATATATTCCAATCAAAATGTATAAGTGTTACATAATTTTTTCAGCCTAAGGTTAATTAAAAATTCTTGAGAAGGTCAAAATTTTTTTTTTTATTTCAAATAGGAAGTTTTTCACGCACTTTTGAAATGTTACAATAAAGACCGCAGGAACGAGAAGTTATTTATATTCTATAGTGTCGAAAAGAGCCGGCAACTAAGATTTAAATAAAAACTCCATGAAAGGCAATTAAAACTCACAAAACTCAATTCAATTATAATTCGAAATTAAAAAACAACAATTCGAAAACCAAACGAAACTTTCCAACGACATCGTAATAAAAGTAAAAAAAAAACAATATACGATCGAAACCCATATTGTATCTGTGGTATTGGATCGCTACGTAATCGTTTCCATCCAATCTGACAGACAACCGCGGTATAA
The DNA here is from genome assembly GCF_003590095.1 of Trichoplusia ni. Taxonomy (NCBI): domain Eukaryota; kingdom Metazoa; phylum Arthropoda; class Insecta; order Lepidoptera; family Noctuidae; genus Trichoplusia; species Trichoplusia ni. The sequence continues at coordinate 4,975,142 of NC_039478.1, read as the reverse complement.
GAAAAATCTTGGGTATGTAGGTCAGTATGAACAAACCCGAGATAAACCTTTGCGAGTAAAGATACCAGTTATTGGAAACTGTTGGGATTTTTACACAGGATTGTGTTTCATTTTTCATTTTATTTGATGAATGCTTTAGATACGGGTACGAAATGTATATATAAATAAGTGAATTACTTAAGGACTACTTTTTCTTTTTTTTCTTTGATTTAAATAAATAGATTCCCTAGATAGCCCTAAGAATAAATGTTTATATCGCGCGGAGCTTCACAAACATTCTAATGACATCAAGAAAGACGACCAGACATGTGATGATGACCACTCGGCTATAAGTGCAGTTGTCAAATTTGTATTAGTTAAATATGGTGTAACATTGTATTATTAACCGGTAATACGATTTTCTTACAATTTATTATCAAAGTCAAAGTCAAAATCAAAAGTCATTTATTCAAATTAGGCTACTAAGTAGCAGTTTTTGAAGGTCAAATTACATTGGACAGCACCCAGTTTTGCCCACCCGTCACCGCTTCCTAAGTGCTTTTGCCGTGAGAGAAGAAACGGCGCAACAAACTCCCCAGCAGCAAAGATATTAAGTCTTCGACAAGCATGAAGAGTAGACTGAACACAAGGTGATTCTACCTCTTTTCCGGCCCATAGTTTGCTGGCGTCATGATCAATGCTCAATCCTTCACTAAGGCTCAATCCATCAGCAATGGAACAGGTACAGGCTGGGCCCCGATACTGCTATTTACAATGGTCGATGAATGGACCTTATATGGATTATCTTGAGGTTTTTGCCATCACAATAATTGGCAATTAATTGTGTTGACCGCGAGTGTTCCACCCCGTACTGATTTTCCAATTATGGTGTTGACGAAATGGTCTGAACATTGTGAATGGTGCTAATTTAATCCATTTTTCAGTCATTCATTGGACATTGTAAATAGCAGAATTGGGGCCTTGGTAATAAGGGTGTTACAAAAGAAAAACAAAATGGATCCTCTGTTGTAATTTAAGTTCTATATTAAATATCGTGAAAATCAATATTTCTGGTCACCCTACTGGCTCCGGTAACAAGGCGGCGTGTACACCGTATGACGATTCACATCACGTACGTCCTATAGAATATAAATTGTTACACTACGTAACAATATCTGTGTCGAAATGGCACAGGTTTTCTCTTTGTAAATATGATATAATTGATTTATATTTTGTGCTGTAATTTCATTATGTTTTTTCGTAATTGTGTACAGCGCTCTACAGGTCGACCGATAATAGTTTAAAAAAAGAAAAATTACCGAAAATATATTGAAAAAAGTTTTGCTTACGCTTATGCCTACTATGGTAATTGTAAATACTTATTTTTATTTAAATTTCATATGACACTGACTATTTTGATAGTCACTATTTATGATGGGGTTTTATCACCAACCTCTAACAAGGCTGAATATTTAGCAGTTCAATAAAATCAAGACGGGGTAACCTTCACAAAAAAGGTCTTTATCTCTTTTCTAAGTTCTAATTAACCCATCTCTTTTGTCAAAGCAATCATTAGAGAACTGTCTATCAAAGTTTTTCAATAAACTGAAAAAAGTTTCTACTTTCAAGACTAAAACAACAACAGACCACTAAAATGAAAAGTATATCAATTAAAAAACTAATTAAAAAACAAAATATAATCTCATAACTCACGATCACTCAAACTAACAAATTGGAATTCTTTTAAATAAACTCGATCAATCACGAAAGCCTTTACAAAGGTCACTAATCCTAAAGTTGAATGCCCTCAATCGAGATTAATGTCGCCTAAGTGTTATACATATCAAAACTTTAGTCATTTAAAGCTTTACGACCTTAACTATAAGTGCTAGAGTCGTTTGAGGTAAGGTCGGATAAGGCTAACACTTCAGATAATCCCAATAATTATGATTTGATGACTTGATTGTGGTGGTTACGGTTAAAGTTTGGTATCGAAACTTCTAGATGGTGTTTAAAGGTCAAATTGTTGTGGAGATTATGATTATTTTATCGGTAAAATATTTGGTGAGAGTGATGGCACGTACATTGATGAACAACACCTAAAATTCTATTGAATTAAAAAGCTCGCTTCATTAATTTGGCTAAATGTTATTGTTGAGTACGTATGCGTATAATACGTGGTACTAGGTATGCGTGTGCTTACGCACGCTATCAACAGTTTATTTTAAAACATAATAATATTAGTTATTTTAAAAAGGAAACCACGAAACCGACTTCAAATATAAACTGAGTCTAATTCAACTAATTTTTTGTACCATTTTGTCAGTTGTGAATCTTCAAAAAAAAAATCACTTCTTTCTCTATTTGCGTGGAACCCCCAGCGTCATGAGGGCGACTAGCACTTGACCGGTTTTTTTTTAATAAAATACTGGCAATAAGGATTATAATGATAACACATAATTCAAAATTGGTTCTAGCAATTATAAGAAACACCAATAGTAAGTAAGAAATCTCAATAAACTTTCGCAAAGTCTTCAACCTCAAATAACTAGGTACTATTACATGCAAGAGTACCTATTCGCCGACACAAAATTTCGCCTCCTGTCTTCTTCTAAACGGTTTGCCTTACTAAACACATGTACACATTTTCCGAGCACGTTCGCAGTCGTGACCCAAAAGGTCAGCGAATAAATTACAAGTTTCCCTTCTTCCTTATTTTTTCTAAGAAACAAAATAAATTATCTGGAAGTTCCGCCTTTATCTCATTAAACGTTAACAACTGTGCGTATTTGTTAACAACGATAATGAGGTCGAGATGTTTGGACGTATTGTTGTAGGTTCAATATTAATACGATTTTTGTAATAAAATAATAAATGTAAAAACTTTAAAGGTTTTTAAAACTATTTCTGGCAAATAATTAGAATTATAACTTATACTTTATTAAAGCTTTTATGACATACCTACAATGCAATTTACCATTTATTATGTCTTTTAGAATACAAATAAAAAATGAAATTTTGATTCGGTAAAATATTTTTATAATTATAATTCATTCACAAATTTTTCACAGTATGGCCAGGCCACTTGGCCAGACGAAGTGACTGCAGGTGGACTAAGGCGGTGACAGAATGGTGGCCAAGACAAGGCAAAAGAAGCGTCGGTCGTCCGGGAGCAAAATGGGTCGATAACATAATAAAGGTCTCGGGTCCAGTCTGGATGAGGCTAGCATAGGACCGTAGAAATTGGCACGAGAAATGGTAGGCCTCTGCCCAGCAGTGGGAGGATAAAGGCTGTGGATGATGATTACATAGTATAATTAATATGTAAAAATTTGTAGATCATTTATATTCGTTACAATTATCTAACTTAGCACAAAACATTCATATTAAACACAAAAATATCGTCACAGCCTATTTCCCTTGCTCCACAAGGGACAAAATCAGCTCTTTATCATACCGACGACTGCTTATCCTTTCATCCTAGTCATAAAAAAAATCCTTTTTGATCGCAATCATTCTTTCAATATAGACTATTCGAATAGATAACGAATCGCAGCCGCGGGCTCTGACAAATGAAGGCAAAGGAAATTATATTTATACAGCCTTTAGTTGACATTTGAAGATGTGACTTCTTATAGAACATGGAATCGTAATGAAACCTCTTTAATATTGTGATGAGATATTGAGATATTGTAACAGATTTAAATATGTTATAAAGAATTTAAATGACGTAGCTTTTTTTAATGGAAGGACCTCCGCCTTGTACGAGTTATATTTATAACCAAGATTATCGCTGATCGTGGCTTTGAGGGTCTATGTATGGATTTGTACATAAGAGGTGCCGGTTAGATCCTAACACAGGCAAAATTACCAATATGATTTGTTCAGATATATATTTATTTTCTTAACTATTATAACACATTACTGACTTACGATGAATTAAAACATCATGAAGGAACTTAATTTGAAAAGTGATTCTAATAATGAAAAGATACGCATGATAATGAAAGCTCAAGTCTTCTCCATAGGGTCAATTATAAATACTTTTTGTAGCGTTTGTATCAGGAGACCAGTTATGTGTGAATGTATTTATATTTTACCTGTTCGTTGCATGTTTTGAACTGGAGTTTTACCTGGAACAAAATAAAAAAAGAACAATTGACAAAACTTCTTTGTGTGTTCATTGATTCTTGGTTTTGCGTAGCAAAAACACGAAGATATATTTATGATAGTTTCACCAACTACTGGTGGTTAATTTAAAGCCTTCTATTATTATGACCACCTCTTCCAACAAACCTAAAAAATACATACGAGAACTGTTAACTATGTTCCAGGTTAAATCTTCACTTTAAAAGACAATTAATGTGTTGATCACCGTGAGTTAAATTAAATTGTTCGCGACATAACACAATCCTTCATACACAATAGTCAACAATGTGATTGGTGATATGACATAGATAGAAACAATAGTTATCCCAACCAGGGTAACATAAAAGGATAGAAACAATAGCCTATCCCGGAAATCGAACGACCACATCCTTCCAATCCCTACAAAGGGCCACCACTTAAAGTTATATCATTGTATGTGTAAAAGAGAGACGCCGCTCTACATTGTGTAGCGCTGTCCTGCTCTCACAACTGTAATAATATTACTTTGGAACATTGCGGTTGGCTCTCAGACCTAGTGATAAAGTTGATGGACGATTTTGTATTCACTCGGTTACAATAATTTCGTATCAACGATTGTATATATTAGGAATTCCGGTATTTTATTACCAGTATCGGTTCTATTTTATGCTTTGTTTGTCTCGTGGGTCTCAGATTTTTTCAGTATACTTGGCTTGGAGACGTTTAATTTTTCGTTGACGGTGATTTTAGACCGATGTCGTATTTCCTTCCCAGTAGCTAAAAAAAAAGTTTTTAAATTCTTTGACTTAAATAAAAAATGAAAATATTTATGATGAGTTTTTACAAATTTTAATGATTGTAGAGAATGTTTCCATTATTTGGTCTAATATAAAAACTACAGTACTATTGTCTGAACCTTTATATAACAAACCTAGAACAAAACATTCCCGGGCGAGAGAGACTGTAACCGCGGTGTAAACGAGACACAAAACAAAGGTAGAGCACTATCTCGCTTCCACAATCAGAATACTTGCTTTAACAGCATAGTACAAGCACAGGTACCTTCAATAACAGTTGCATTTATCGAAGTCCACAAGGCACGAACAAAATGGCCCAAGTTCAGTTAAAGTGTTCAGTCAATACGGCTATCGCGCTCAGCGAAATTTTAAAATGTTAGTAAATGTAGTTTGTAGAGTTTTGAAATGGAATAAAAGAACTATTTTGTTTTGTAAGTGTTCTTGTTAGTCAGGTTGTGTCTAGAGAATGAATGAAAAAAGGTGTTGTGTTATTTTTTAAGTTGTTGTTACAGGGATTCAAAAATCTGTCGTATCAAAGATATGTTCACTATTAGGTACCCAAGAGGAATAACGAAACCCAATTTCTGATGCTCTATTGTCTGTCCATCTATTCGCCCGTCTTATCATGAATCACGATAGCCAAATTTCCTATATTTTATTTTATTTCTTAAGTAGTTCTGTATCACAAATAAATTTTGTGGGTTCCTCGTATTCGGCAGACACCCAAGCTAATTGTTTTGATTAGCCTTATTGTATGGAACCCTTCGTGTCGCTAGTCCGACTATCACTTGACCGGTTTTATATAATCATTGTTTTAAAGGCTTTAAATCTCACACTCTCTTACGCGCTTATGTTCACATGATATAAAATATATATTTCCAATTTGATGAAATGAAAAAAAAGTTTTTATAAATAGGATGAATTGAAATAATGTTTTTGAAGAATGAATTTATTAAAAATATAAATAAATTCTTCACAAATAAGCTTTGTTTGATGAATAGTTCATTCAACAGAAATATGGACGAGTTGAGTGACAAGTCTATGAAAAGTAAAAATAAATAAAATAAAACATTTTCTATGGTTTTATCACAAATCACAATTTTGTACAACTGTTTTCAGCTGAAATTCATGAACGCCTTTCTAAACGATGTTTTTAATTGGACTGTGATATTCTTATTTGAGATCTACCTCATAATTACTACTATTTATAATTTTAACGGTTTCGTAGACAAAGGGTTAATACCTTTGAAGTAACATTGGTACCTTTTTATAAAAATTTAACCAATTATAATTATAGTCTGGTAGTATCAAAGAAATATGTTTTGTTGGCGCTATTAAAACCAAAATCAGAAAAATAGAGGTCAAGCAATTGGTATGGTCATAAATTTATTTTTTAACATTTTCTTTTGAAAATTTTTCATCTCATTTTTCATGATAATTATTCTATCTTCACCAGCTTTTTTTTAATCACAATAATGTTATTTGTCTTCAAATAAATTAAAAATGTAATTTCCATTAACAAAATATTATGATCATATCTTGTGTCTTTTGTTTTTGAATCATCATTCATAAACATTACACTTTTACATATTTTTCTTCTTCCTTTCAGTATCACACCAAACCGTTCTAAGTGCATAAAAATATTTAAATTTCAAATACGGCACGAACTGAATATGACGTGAAACATGAAATGTGCACCGGTAAGTGCAGGCGGCGAGCGTCTAGTATACAGCTTTAAATGTCAAGCTTTTATTTGGATTTATCGTTAAATTGGGAATTTTGTAGAGTTCGTTATAATTCTTATATTTTTTTATAATAACTATCGTGAGACTGATTCATTATTAAATTATGTAACGGTTTACTCACGCGTATTTATCGGGGTAGCCCGACTAGTTTCGGACCCAACCGGAGTCCTTAATCATGAGCAGACGCGGCGGGATCGCGAGTTCGTTATAATTTTATGAAGGAAATTACGTGAATATTGAAAAGGAACATGGACTTATTTGGGTTTGAACACCACCTTTCGAGTGCGAGTATGTTGCCTATTTAATAACTAATAGGTATTAAATAAAGTGCAGCTTCGATCATGTGACGAAAATTGGTAACCCCCATTCATCGAAAATTTAAACCGTTATCAAAACGTCAAAAACACTCAAACCACATCAACCAACGTATAATTAAAAGCAACATACCAAAATCCAAAGCAATGTCGTGAATTACAAAATTAATTTTCAAAATGACGTATTTTGACGGTAGTACGGTACACATAATTACGCATTGCGGGCACAGACCACATTCCCAGTGGACGTCCGCGGATGCGGTCGCCCGGGACGCACGGATTTTCAGGAAAACTGCCTGAAAGGCCCGATACCATTAACAGACTTATTATTTATTCCAATCAAAGGTTATGAATGTATGGACCTAATTTAGCGGGAGTTTCAATTGTTACAATGGAGTGAGGGGTACGTTTTATTTGTGGTCGTATCGTTAATTGTAAATTACTTAAAAAAGGAAAAATTTCGTTTTGTGGATACACTAAAATAGGCTTATCATTAGTTTTATAGGATTTGGTAGCTATTTTACTAAAGTTCCGATAGCTTTCATCTGTTCCTCCGTCTAGCAATAGTCCGTCTAGCACCAGTGTATCACAGGTGGAATTGCCACATATATTTTATTCTTTTTTACTATGAAAAATGATGGCTTACTTTAAATAATAACCGCCAAAACCCAACTACAAACGTTAAAAGATCATAAATTAATGAACTCTCATGTACGCATGATCTACAGATCTCATCCTTTCCTTCTGTTAAAAGGAGTTGAACAGAAATGGGAACAAAGCCATAACGATCATTAAAGACAATTTACATTCCGCACGGGTGAGTTTGTTATCTAAGTAACCCTTAACATTCACATAACTGTAGTGTACCCGTGAATGTGAAAATCTTGTATTTAATGTTTGACCTGGATAAAATGATACATGATGTAAATAATAATATATCTTCAACATTTAAATTCTGTTACATATAAAGGATTTTAGTTCTTATCGTGAATTGAATCTATTACCGCCAAGTGGTTGGTCTGAGGCACTAGACCAAGTGGCCGGTCGAAGAAGTAGTTTATTTATTAATAAATTGTTTCTTTTTTATCTAAATTTGGCTCAATAATTTGTTCCTTTAGAAGTAACAAATAAGTTTCTATTTAAACTCGCAAAAATAAAAATAAATAGAAATATCACATGAAATTCAACTTTATCTTTAGTCATGTATGTAGACAGGTTCCATGTAACCTAACGTGCTAACTGAAATGTGTTGTGTACGGGGTCAATCAGCCGAGAAACATTGTAGTAGTTGAATAAGGCTTTGTTGCGACCGGTATCGTATCATCGCTTTGTTTCGCTTGTTAATTTATTAGCTTGAACTATTTGTAGAGTTTTAATTAGTCTGTTATGGGGCATGTAAATAAAGCGTTTTTAAAAGATTTTTTCTTTTGCCTTAGATTCGTATTTATTCATACATAATCTATATCTATACTAATATTATAAAGAGGAAAGATTTGTTTGTTTGTTTGTTTGACACGAATAGGCTTCGAAACAACTGGACCGATTCGAAAAATTCTTTCACTGTTGAATGTAGCTTACATTATCCCTGCTGAACATCGGCTATAATTTATTTTGAAAAATATAAGATTTCCGTAAGAAAATTGTGATAATGTAACTAAAGGTGTAAAATTGAAAACATATTTCAGCGTACGCTGCTAATACTATTGGAATTGCTATACAAAATGATGTACTACGGGTTTGTTTACTACGCGGACGAAGTCGCGGGTAACTGCTAGTATGATTATATTTTGAATTTAAGCCTATTTCATTTAATTCCACTTAAAATTTATACGTTGCATGGTTCTAAGTATGGCTCAATTCTTACAGCAATATAAGCCTTTTCCAATTATTTTAAATACCTCCGTTTCTAAAATGTTCGTCTAAAGATGTAAATTATGAACATTGTTTTGCAGAAGGTTGTTTCAAACACGTGTTTTCAGTCCAAAGCCCCAATTAAAGACAGCAACTGAAGTTATTCGAAGTAAAAGGGTGCAAAGTTTCAGGATACTTTTAAGGGGCTGTGAGTACACTAAACAATACACAGGGTGGTTTTTCACAATCTATGAATTTAGGTAGGGGTTTTTGTATTATATTATATCTGCGACATAGTTTTAAAGCCGATGAATTTGTTGGAATAAATGGTTTTTTTTATTTTTATTTTGAATCAATGGACGATGAAAATAGTGTATTCTGTACTAAAAACATAAAAATTATATTTAGTGGATCAAAATAAATGTATGTAAAGTTCAACTGCTCTTAACTCTCACTCTTAACCACACATTCATTCAAGACATCAGCCTTATAACAACCCATTGAAATACCTTCTGTCCGAAATTGGTGTGCCAAAGTGACGTAACGTTGTTAGACTGTTTCCATCTCGTTCCCTCCAGCAAATAAAGTTATGCCATCCCGTTCTAGTTTCTAAATTTGGTTTGCTTAGTCTGGCACAGTTAGATCCGTGTATTCAAATTAAATTAATGTTATTCACAACTTGTGTGTAGATTTAGACGTTATTCAATAAATTTAGTTATATTTCTCGTTTTGCTAGTAAACTATATAGTCGAAACCAGTATTATGAAACAAGTGTTCATATAGGGTATAAAACTCGTTGTATTACAAGATGGATAGTTCCAATAATTCAACATAGTATACGTAGCACGCGCGAAGCCTACGTCGTAGCAGTTGTAGCAAAACCGTATCAATGTTGCAGACGTCGTAAAGGGTCGTAACCAAGAGTTACGACTAACTTAAAAATTACAAGCGTCTGAGTCTGACATTATGAAATTGGATAATTACGTACTATTGTTTCATTTTACAGCTGATGTAGTATTATAAGCTGTATTCTCATTCTGTATATGAAAAGAAACGCTGCTCTTCATTATAATAAAACAAAACTTTGCTCAAAATAATCATATTTCAGCGTCGAGAAAGGGCTAGGTTTTTGGTCTAAAAATAAAAAAAATCTAGAATTTTGTTTATACTGAAATGGAAATATTACCTATATCAACGAAAAGTAAAATCTGTAAAACTTTTGCATAAAGTGCATTTGAAAATGATGACTATTATAACGGCAGTATTTCTACAATGACCCCAAACTCTAAGTTCTATATTGATTCCACGCATAAGCACCTTCGCTCTCCTACCTTTGAGCACCGGACAAACAAAACGTGATGTAAGAGGGTGTCTTAAGCATGCAAGACAATGAACATTACCTGTACTGTAGCATATATTCATATATTTTACCCTATGCAGTATACGTTTCACCGGTAAATTCTGGAATATTCTCGGCAATATACGTTCTGTACTGGCAGTTTGGGAAGTGGTCTTACATAGAAAATTAAGACGTCATTTGTTATTGTTGTTTACTGGGATATATTTACTGGCTACTGAGTAAAGTGATTTTCATTGATAAAAATCACCAAGACCATGAAACATTTATTGGAACCGTCAAAAACTAGAAACATAATTTAATTATCAAACCAGTGTTAAAAAAGCCATCCATAGAACAAAAACAAAATTGTTGGAAAATCTCTACAATCAAAAACTAGGTGTTTAAGCCAAACATGTTCACCCGCCTCAGAGGCCCTTAACTCATTTCAAAATGATACATGTAATTATTTCTGCTACTTTTCACCGCACTTTATTCCATACGTATTCCCCACATTTCTTCCTCTTCTATTCTACCTCCAAAAAACATTAACAAAACATTTACGAGCGCTCAGCGCAACTTCAGATCAAATTAAACAACGGCAGCTCACATCACGCAAGAGAATTAATCTTGTTATTCCTATATCTGATACACGGCAGTGCTGGCAGTGAAATATTAGCTCTATGTGGTTCGTAATTGGATTCTACGCTTTGTATTGCCGTGTTCGTCTAAGGCCGTGGTCTCTAATAAACGCTCTACACCGCCAAAGGTGTGAAACGTCACGTATTATCCCACGTCATAATGTTGCAATAGAAATGACATATTGTCGTTATATGCCTGTCATGAGGCATCGAGACGATCAATTATTTTTGGCTCAAATTTCATGTGTTCTTTAGAACTATTCGCAGAGCCTTTAGTCCAGAGAGTGAGAGAGAGAGAGAGAACAGACATTAAAAATGTCGTCTAACAAGTTTAAAACTAGTGGATGTTTGACAAACTATTCAAACCAGCTTCGTCAACGTTTAAAATGTTTGGGACAAACAAAAACCTACATATTTGAGTGGAAAATATTTAATCTTTTCGGAGTCTCCATAGAAAATCAATCGGTACATTTCTTTAGAATCATCCAACGTACAACGTGATGCTATATGGCACCTATAGCGTTTATACGAGACCGTCGCTTACCAAGACGTTCATCGAAGGAATTGAGACGATCAAATTTGGGTAGCGTGCGCCTTGTGAGATTTGCTAACGATTGACGATCGGCGAGGGAACACAAGCCACTGTTAGTTTCCATTACGGGGCGATTTGTTTGAGTTCTAGACTTGAATAATGGTATTGAAGGAGTAGCACAACGATTAAATCTTTTGTACCTGAAATAATGAGGAATGTTTCAGTTGGGTTCATCTGAATTTTAAATATAAAAACAATAGTTACTACCCAGACAACGCCATCACAGGGTCTACCATCACTTCTGAAAAGAAGGTTGTTACTGTTGTGGAAACAAAAGGCAGTTCAACGCTGAGCGCCATCTTGCGGTTCTAAAAGTAGAACTGCAATGGTTTTTTGTTAGACTGCGTTACAGGACTCAGAATTATATTGTAAAACCCGTGATAATGATATTTATTCTATTGTATAGTATCTATTGATTAAAGGTCTATCAGGTTTCAAAAGATTATTGAACGAGTGCAAAGATCCTTGTAATTTCGAAGGTAATTCAGACGCATAATATACCATCCAATTAAACTTTGCAAAATATATGAATAATTAAGTTCATAAAATGCTCTAAAACAACGATTGAAAACGGTAAACAGTAAAATAAATTGATTATTATAAGTATTAAAATAGTTAAAACAAATAATTTTAATCACGTTCCTATAAATTGTGTATAAATTATAGTAATGTTTTCCATATTAATAATATTTAATATTAAGCGCCGACCTTATCGAATACTAATTATCCCGATAATAATTCGTAGTCTACCGCACCGGTTAAATTTATAAGCTTAATCAAACTAGTTTTTTAGTATTTTATGTAAAAAAACTAACACATCCCTTGTCGCTAAGAGAACGCCTGGAAATAGCTTAGGTCCAAGAAAAGCCTTATGAAGGAACACCTTCTGACGCTTGTGCGGAAAATTTTGGATGTAAGTTCCTTTTATTCCTTTCTATGAAACTCACCTGATTTTTGACAGAGCATCAAACATTTTGCAAGAAATGAAGCGCAGTATAAGGCGTGTCAAAATTATTGAATGCATTCACAACTCTATACATACATATATTACGGATACATTTCAATAAGAAACAACATATAATCGTGCTCACACCACCAAAATTTTCCCTGGGTGGAATTCGAACCCACGGCCACCGGTATGGCAGTCTAAAGTACGAACCACTAGACCAACAGGCTAGTCAAATTTCAACAATAGATTGATCAACGTCAAATAGATCTGCCGTGGTCAAAAATTCACCATTCTGCACACGATGACCTTCAAATACCTTTCACTCCTAAATCCTTGATTAATTTCGTCCATTTTCTCTCCTATCTACCCCCTTACACACGCTTCACAAATTCACACATTAATTTAAAGTTATTCGACTGTTTTAATTAATGTCACGTACTCATTAACATTCAAAAAGCAGGTTCAACCCGAGTTTGTTTAGATATAATTTGTCAAAATAACTTTAATAAGTTAAGTTTGAGAGTTTTGTTGATTGAGTACGTGTGTGATTCAAATTTTGGTGCTGTTTGAAGTAACAGACAAATATAAACTTTGTCTACCTATTAGCTCTCTATAAATATAAACTCTATACATGTAAATATATAGAGTTTATTACTTAGATATTTACCTCCGTGGTCGAGTGGCCTACGCACCGGTTTCAATGTGTCGCTAGCTCTGAGGTCCCGGGTTCGATCCCCGGTCGTGTCAATGTAAAAAGTTCACATTTCTACATATTCGAGTCTGGGTGTTTGTGGTACCTTCGTTGTATCTGAATTCGATGACAAGTGCTTTAGCAACTGCTACTTTGGGTTCAGAACAATGTATGTGATGTTGTCCGCATTTATTAATAAAAAAAAGTGTTTATGGACTTGTATACCTTAGTATGCATAATATGTCATGCACTATACGTACTATAAAAGACATAAGTGCAAGCAATGAAGCTGGCATTAATTTCTAAAACAACCTTTTGTTTTTACTCCATTGGTTTAAAACATGTACTAAAGATGTTCACAACAAATACGAACTCTACCTTGGTAGGTAGACTTTTTATTTATGGTTTCATTACAGATGTGTAACACGTCTTTTGTCTACTTAAAAATATAAAACTCATAAAACCTATCCTTTATTCTCTTTTATGAGAATTCGTATTTCAAATATTTTTTTCAGAAAAAAAGCATTTTGCATGCATGTCCTATTCTCTGGCCTTTGACATCAAACAGATCAATGAATGGTGACGTCAGCAGTCGACGAACACAAAACATTGCCACTCTAGTTCCGGAATAAAGAAAAAATGGATATGAAAAAATAGCTTGTACAAAAATTTTCTTCTCGATTCAAGAATATTATAATAAGTATCGTTGTAATACGACTGACTCAATCTTTAATGTTTAAAATTGTCGTGTCGCTGTTTGTAGGCAAACTTCTCCGAATTTAAGGAATGATAAATCAAATTCTCATGCTATTTTGTCTGCATTTTGGGTAGATTTAAGATTCAGACAATATCTATTTTTCATACCCCATTATAAAGTTCATATTTTTTTAAATTGTTAATACTCATATTTTTCTTGACTTCAAAGAGCCTATCTTGGTTAGTTAAATGTATTAATAATTATTTAATTATAAATAAGAAGACAACCACAAACCAAATATAACATATCCATAATTTCTGTAATCTTTGTCAGTTTCCAGCACACTACTTGTAAACGTGACGTGCTTTGTATGAAAAGTTGAAAACTGAGTTCTCTTTTCTATTCCTAAGATCATTTTGTATTGTGTTATCCTTATAAACAGTAGTGTTTTTAGTTAAATAATTAAACGTTGAAAATTTTTTGTGGATTTGCGATTAAATGACTGGACACGCTAAGGTATTATGGACGAATAGTGGTGAAGATTTGATCTCCTCGTAGAACAAGCATTATTTTGTGTGTTCCAAAAATGCTGTTATATTGTCGTTTTTTTTTTCTTGTATCAGCGTTTTCAATTAATTTTCTCAAACAAACAGAGTTATAGGTACCTACGATTTATTTACATCATGTTTCTTTTTGTGTCAAATTCTTTGAATAGTAATGGAAATTAAACTGACAGAACTAATCACACTTTTGAGAATGTTCTTATATTATTTTTGCTGGCAGAATTTTTAGAAATCCCAGTAGTCAAAGTCATTGTCCTAGCCTTTTCCAAGTAGCCGAAAATATTTTTTAATTTATTTATAAAAGAACACTTTATTTCTAGTTACGACATTAGTCAAATCTCCACCAATATACCTAATCGATATTAAAATCAGTCTCCAAGCTGCCAGCTGGCAAAATAACCCTTTTTAATCAAAATCTTTGATCCATAATCCATAATATTTCACTCCGAGCTTCCATTTACTCGGTAATAGTATTATCTCCGTGTTTCGTATGAAGTAACATAATCCCTTCACTATACTTTGGATCGCTGGAGCTAAATATAGACGCGATTATTTTAGCCAAGCTATAAACGAAGGTTTATAGGTCCAGGTATTAATATCTTGTAAAAGTTGAGCGCACTTTGAGACAGGTTGGAAATATCTATGCTGTGCAAGTTTTAGTTTCGTGGTCGATAAGTTATAGTGGAGTAAAAGCATGTGAGAAAAATATTTCTGCGCATGTCATGAACAGTATCTCATTACGGTTTTTTTTTAGATCAAATCCCTTTATTTGAAAATACATGATTAGCGTAAAATCGATAAAAAGTGGTGTTATTGCAGTATTTAACTTGATAGTAGAATATTTATAGGAGGAGAATTTTTATTCTACTTACAAATGTGAAAGTTTGTAGGCATGTTTGTTCTTCCTTCATACAAAAACCACTGAACGAATTATGATGAAACTGAGTAAGCAGATAGTTTATAACCTGGATTAATACATGGGATGGCCTTTATCCCGATTTTATGTTCTTGTGACATCATTTTCGATTTTTAGCGGGCGGTTCCGCGGGCATCATCTAGTGCTATATATAACTTTCTAGATCCCCTACAAGACAATTTATTTTAACTCTATCCAGTTTTAACCAAGAGTTTCCTAGAATTCTGTGAACACAATTCTGTCGGAAAATCCATCTCACTATATATACCGAGGCTAAAATTAAGGCTTCTGCATGATAGTCACGTTCCATGACCACGAAACTTACTTGATGTATATCCCATAGTAATATGCATATTGTATTTGCGGAAGTGCATGTACAGCCTTCAGTACAAGTATGTACAAGTCAGATCATGAACATTGTATAGTTTAGAAAGACTTTATGAGATAACCTATTTTCCGTATGGTAACATTTTCTTTTAGAATACCGTACTAAAGGGTTAATTTAAAACGAATGAACTATTAAGGCTCCGCGTTACGTTCGTCTGACCATTACGGCTATACAGTTCAAATTTTCAGATGCATAGATGATAACAACAAATAATAAAAGTCAAAATCCAGGTTAAGCATCGCTACGTAGGGTTTGAAGGGTGAACGTTTTCTTTTTTAAATGTTTCCTTTTTACCCAATTAATACAAAATTCTTAGCATCGCAAACGAGTCTGACTTGTGCTTAACTGTTTTTTTTTTTTAACTCTACATAACTCCACAATTCAACTTATCCAGAAAGCCTGGTTTAGGTCATTTGATACCGTCATTAATCAAATGTTACCCTGACTCTAATAGAACAAATAACACGATATAGCTACAAGTTTGTAATTTTGTTCCTTGTATATATTATGTACTACATAATTTAGTTGTGAAACCATTATACGTAACGTACTGCGTTATATTCTCACAGACTTGCGTGATTACTTTCAATTTGTACACGAAATGAGATCTCCTAAGTAAGTAATGAAACATAAATAAGCTGTATTAGGTGCATTTCATCTTAACCGAAATACCTTGGGGAATATGACTCCTGTAATGATACGATGTGGTATGCAAAAATCACCCTTAGAGCGTGGTGACAAGGTCCTAAATGAACTTTGAAATTACTGATGATGCATCGATAATATTGATTGTGTTTAGTAGTTAGTAGTGACGGTTTATTTATATGGATTCAGTCTAGGATATAACTGTACTAGTTGATCGATCACAGGTTAAACACACTTCATACATTTGGTCCTTGGATGGGTGACCAGGTCATATGGTCACGTGTTATACATCCGCATTTTAGAAGGCATGTTAAATTGTGGGTCCTACTATCATTTATACAGTATCTTTGACAGTCGTTAAATGCTGGCAGAAACCTAGAAAGTCTGACAACTAGTCTAGCTAAGGGGTATCGTGTTACTCAGGTAACTGCGTTGAGAAGTTCAGAAGCTCATTTATCTGCAAAGATCAATTAAAAAACACTTACAAACATTAAAAAGATAAATTGTTTATAAAACGTAAATTTGCTGAAACAACATTGTTTTATATCACTCAATGATTTTATAGCGTCTCCGGAATAGGAATCCGTGATAACAAAATCCTAAACAAATATGGACCCAATAACAATCACTGCGGACGAATATCGAATACTAAAATATAAAAATCTATCATTACTTCTATTACATTGGAATACTTTTTAACCGACTTCAAAAAAAGGAGGAGGTTCTCAATTCGACTGTATTTTTTTTTTAATATTTGTTACCTCGTAACTTGCGATTGGGTGAACCGATTTTCATGATTCTTTTTTTATTTGAAAGCTTGTGCTTCCCGTGTGGTCCCATTATCACCATTTCAATATCTGATGATGGGATCTTGTAGAAATCGGGGGAACTCTTCAATAAATAACAACAGATTAACCGCAATTGTTGCTATAGCATATCTAAGCATTGTTTACGCATCACACAACATATTATCACGCCTGTACTTACTACAAAGGTTATAAAAACTATTTCGAAAAAAAATAATGTTCAAGGTCACTTACAAAGTTTTACAAAAAACGCAATACTGAAACTAAAATAAACATAATTAGATGTTTGTTCTGATGAGATATTCGGTTATTCAAAATGGCCTCCATAATTAACATCACTCTCAAATGGTAACAGACTGGGTGGAGGCTTTCGAACAAATATCACTGGGAATTCTGGGCAGTTTCACGGGGGCAAAGAACTCATTTGGGCAGCGCGTTTAGTAGGCCTACCCATACTAAAAATCACTAACTTTCCACTAAAAAGTGAAAAATAAAATGAATTTTGGAAAAAAATAAAAACCGACTTCAAGACTACACTAACAATATATACAATTGAACTAAAAAGTATAAAATAATATTTTAATTACAAGCCAAAGAACACTAAACGAAAATCAACGAAATTATTGATACTTATGCATACTATTTACATTTTAAAATCAGTTATTTTTGGAGTCGGTGCCAGCCAAAACAAAAACAATATATT
Source organism: Trichoplusia ni (assembly GCF_003590095.1). Lineage (NCBI taxonomy): Eukaryota > Metazoa > Arthropoda > Insecta > Lepidoptera > Noctuidae > Trichoplusia > Trichoplusia ni. The sequence goes on along the minus strand of NC_039478.1, from coordinate 4,957,401 downwards.
AATGACACAAAAAGAAATTACATAAATAATTGAAAAACAACCGATAATTGAAAAGAAGACAATAAAATAATTTATCTATTAATAACACAAAAAAGAAACATAAACTAATACATACAAACATAAAACACAACCATCAGCGTCTTCTGCCCTCACGCGTCTGCCCGCATTTGGCACCGACCTCAAAAATAACTGATTTTAAAATGTAAATAGTATGCATAAGTATCAATAATTTCGTTGATTTTCGTTTAGTGTTCTTTGGCTTGTAATTAAAATATTATTTTATACTTTTTAGTTCAATTGTATATATTGTTAGTGTAGTCTTGAAGTCGGTTTTTATTTTTTTCCAAAATTAATTTTATAACTGAAGAACACATTTCAATGTTTAGTTATTTAACTAACCGGTCAAGTGCAAGTTAAACTCGCGGCGCTGAAGGTTTCATACAAATAAGACAAAGTAAAACAAATCGGTTGTTTACAAAACAAAATAAATTTTATAGACCCACAAATTCATTTATCACCCAATTCTGGCCGTTAATAATTATATATTTGCTACTGAATAGATAGGTTTTTATGAGCACAATGCTATTACAGCTTAAGACAAGCAATTTCCAATCCACATATTATGCTTCTTACAAACCTCAATTTAATTAAACTGAACCAATATAGCCTTTATGCATAATTACAATTACTCGTAATAAAACCCAGCCACAAACAGATTCTGCATTTTTAAGAAAATAATATAACAGCAAAAACCATATAAGAATATTATACACTTATATTAAGAGAAAACTTTATGAAAGCTCCATTTCATTGAACTTACTTTCCTCTCACTTTCAAGCATCATTCACAAGTGCGACTTAAGCCTCCCAAGTTGATAGAAATACTGGATAGCAATCAACTCGAATTCTTCGCTTCTATTGTGCAAACTACCCTACTTAAAGCAACAAAGGGCCACGACGATAAATAAAAAGTAATCGAATCGGGCCATCCTTTTCAACCTTACCTCAAAAGAAGTTAAAAGGTTTAGAAATAAGGAGGTTTATTTTGAATTGAACATCTCTCATTCACAAGCTGTCTAAAGGAATAGAACATGGAGGGAAATGTCAGTATATTGTTTTTACTACTCTAGATAGACCTATTCGAGCGTCTTGAAGTAAGCTTGTTCAACTGAAAATAGAAGTTAAGAAACTGCATCGTCAAATTTAGTGGAAGAGGGCAAACTGGAAAATTAAATGTTCTTTTTTTATAATAATTAGAATTCAAAATCACAAAGAAAATACTTCGTAAAAAATGAGTTAAAACTAAGTACATAAAAAGATGACGTAGATGATGATGGTATATATTTTTCAACCCCAAATTTAAACTTTATTGAAATTATGTTTTTCTCATGTGTTTTTCTTCTTGTTACGTTAGTCTAAAAGTACTTATTAAGGGTATAAATTGAATACTGGCCCAATTCAAAGAGATGATTTTTCAAATCAAACCAAAGGAACCTCCCAAAAAACACAGAATAGCTATCCTTAGAAGATAAACAAGAAACAAAGGAAGTAGCATCCATATTCAACAGCTTTAGAATTTGGGACGGTCGCAGAGTAAAGACGATGCATACATAAATTTGACTTGTCACTAGCACCGTTTAGGAAACAACGCCTAAGCGTCCAACGTGGACCATTAACGTCCTTAGCAGGTATAGATTTAATTTTGTATAATAAACACGGCAAAATTTTGAACGTCTACTTGAGACGGCGATCAATATGAAAATATAAAGTGACTCAATTATTTAATGAGGGCTAACTCGTTATAATCATAGTTTTAAAATAAAAGTCTAGTTAATGAAAGTTTTGCTACCCCTCTTTAAATAGCTGAACCAATTTCGATGACACAAATAGCAAAACAATTAAAAGATGTCGGCTACGGATCGGATCACTATTTAAAACTGTACGCGAAATGAAAAATACAACACTCCAGTTTCGCTTAGAGGAAAAAAATAAACAAAGGCAGATAATAATTCTATTATTATTTAAAACTTGATACTATTTCTGGTAGCATCAGTACTTTAAACAAAATATAACGTATCGTATATTCAATCAGTATACATTCAAGCCAAATCTCTGCAAACGTACAATAAATATTGGCTTGTCAGTTGCAACGGCTCGATAGAAATAGGTCACGGTGCGATGTGTGTTCGGAGTTAAAACTTTGAAATTGATTTAGAAAATACTTTAAAGATTTAAGTGAAAATATTTGAATAAAAAAATCGGACACGCCACACACAATTAATGTTCAAAAATAATAGTAAAAAAACTGATTTTCTGAGAAAAAATTTCTTTCTCATAGTTGCATAGCCTCTATTTATTATTTTAATTAACTTTAGTATGTATTTCTCAAAATAATCTAAAATCTATCATCTGTAAATAAATCAAGTGTCTGGCTATCGTGATTTTTGAGATATAGCCTGGTAAAGCCTGGAGATCAACGACGCACGTCCAGGCACCGAAACCTGAGTAACAATGAGATTATGGTTATGTTTAAAGCAATCCATGAAGATTCCCCGTCTATGCATGAGTCCTACCGACACATACGTCACACATATACATATTTATATCTCATACCACTTAAAATACAACAAAAGTATAAACACGGTATTAGAATGCGAAATGAAGTAATTTCTCATGAGAAATAGGACTGTGAATGATGATATTGCTGAAACAGTAATAAACATTCTCCAGGGAGACATAATACAGGAACCCGAGCTTGATTCCACACACCCTGTATAAACTTTACATAGGGGCGGTGGCTTAGGTAAAGAAGTGAAGGAAAAACCCGTTTTTTTTTTCCATGGGATTTTAAATGCATATGACGAATATGGACCAAGTGAATTATTGATGCTTAGATATGATATAAAGGCTAAAACGGTATACTGTGTTCAGTGAGCATGTTTTTTTTAGTTTTTAGCCTAATTCTAAAGATCCAATGTCTACCTATCAGTTCTTTCATTAGTCACAAGGCTGTATTGAAACCTAACATCAAGGCATTTTCCACCATTTACACCGGTTACCCACTTTTTGTAATTTTGTTGTTACGCAATTGGTACGAAACCCATTGTCGTGAGAGTGAACAATGGTTTTCGTATTACGTTCACATGTCTGACCCAAGAAGGACAAAAATAGTAAGGTAAATTTGGTTTAACGCAGCCGTCATGTCATCGAGGACTAATTACATAGAATGTTTGCAGCTGTAACCGAAATTTCTACGGTCAAATTCCGCTCGCAAGTTCTAATATAGACATATAATTTTCGGTATTGCAGTGTAATTTTAATTGTATTTTAATACTAACTTTTTGCAGTATTTCATTTTAATCATAAAAATAGCATGTGAGTGAGATTAACCGATAGGTCTTTCTTAATTTATTTCTATGTAAATATATATGTATTTTTACGCCATTTGCATATATTATTTTATTCCAGTAAAATAGCATACAATACAAAAAAAACATAATTTGTTCTATATTTTTTCGTGTAATGGACTGAAATGGTGATTTTATTCAGTCTAGACAAGATTAAGATCTTTTTAAGATGACAATAAAATAAAAAAGACTAGCGAACACCATTTATTGTTAGTATTACTGACACTTCAGGAGAAAATGTGAGGATGGGAAATCATGTTGGTGGAAATGTTTAGGCTATGACCCCTTGGAGAATTCAGTATAAAAATATCTAAGTTAGTGATTGTGAGAACTTCTGTTTATCGTAGTCCATAAGATACAAATGTAAGATTATACCTGATAAGACTAACTCTGAATAGAGAATGTCCATGATGTCTGCTTTAAGATAAAAAAAAAACAATTGGATCTTAGACTAAACCTGTCTAGTCCTTCGAACAGATTTCCAAAACATATTGAAATCGTATATTTCTTTTTTTCACATGATTAAAAAGTACGGAAGATTAAAAGCACTTAAAATGATGAAATGTAGTGGGGGCTGGTAATATCACTTGCTCATTTTATCACCTTTAATTTATTTATTTATTTATTTATTTATTTATTTATTTATCATTTATGTACACAGACCAATAAAAGTATCACAAATATAGAAAGAGGTGTACAAAGGTACTGCTTATTTCTTTGAGAAATCTCTTCCAGCAGACCTGCGAAAGGATAAATAAGTTAGAAAAATAGACAATAGTGTACAAGCATTGGAAAAACAGAAAGAGGTGAATATGACAAATACAATTTTAACAAAAGAAGAAAAGATAATAAAAAGAGACAAACTGAAATAAGATTACAATTACATAAATAAATACATATATACAATATAAATATGACACAACAGAAATTAAGATGACAGGTAGTGATCCTTTACTTGTCTCTTAAATATGGAAATAGATGAAGAATTCCGTATGTCAGGCGGCAGAGAGTTCCATAATCGAACTGCGTGCACGGTGAAGGAGTAGGAGTAGAAGTCCGTGCTGTGGGGATGGAACTTGAGGAGGGTTTTGAGGTGGGATCGGCACGGAGCGTCGCGAGGCTTGACGTATGAGAAACGCTCTCGTAGATACGATGGGTAATGTGGATTATGAAGGATGTTAAAAAGGAGAT